>NC_081843.1:108055163-108197663 GCF_963259705.1 Myotis daubentonii | reverse complement strand
TGGGTACCAGATGAACTGTGTGTTCAGGTGTATCTACCTCTCTCTCTGAAGTAGGAGAGGGAAGGGAGGAGAGGCAAGAGAAGAGAAGACAATGAAGAAATGAGAAGAAGAGGAGAGGGTGGGGGGAGATTGGGCCATTCTTAGAATAGTATTAGCAGAACCCAGCACCATAGTTCACTATCTACCAGTCTACTGAGAATTTTCTCCTTGATGGACTAGTTACAGTGTATTCAATACTGTGCCAGGAATAAAATGACCTGTTTCTCTTTCAGAACACCGAGCCAGAAAGCAACCACAGTAGGAGGCAATTTCCGTTAACATCTGAGCAACCAGAGGTACATGCACCACTTTCAATTACCTCGGTCTTTCAGGCATTCTGCACATTTGGGGACAAGAGAGATGATGGCATGATAGGAGTCCCTGCCGCGACGACCGAAGCACCTACAATTTGTCTTTTATTTGTTCTTGTCAGGCAAAGCTCTAGATCTACAGTCAAACCGTCAATCATGTAGGAAGACTGGCTTTTTCAGCCAAGGGTCAAGCAGACCAGATGGAGAGACTCTGGTTTCACAAGGAATGGGCTGAAGGTGAGAGGGTGGGCAGGAGGAGAAAAACAATAAAATGTTCCCTGTGATGGACAGGCTGTGTGCATGGACAAATAGAAAGGGCTGCACTGTTGTCACTGTTATTCCCATGCATCCCTGGGAGAGGAGGTTTGTTCTGAATCTATGGGAGGGGCTTAGGGGCATAACAGACCAATGAGGTTCGAGACAGAGGGGAACGGCTGGAAGAGTAAAGCTTGGGTGATACTGAATGAGTGTCCACTATGTAGCAATCAGCTGGCCAGGTGGGCTGGGAGCAGAAAGGTCAAAGGAATTTTCTGTAATAGTGAAGTGGAGCCTGGCAGGCGTGGTTGATCGTTGACCTATGAACCAGGGGGTCACGGTTTGATTCCCAGTCAGGGCTCCGGGCTTAATCTCCAGTGGGGGGCATGCAAGAAGCAGCCAGTCAATGATTATCTCATCATTTATGTTTCTATCTCTCTCCCCCCTTCCTTCCTCTCTGAAATCAATAATAATATATTTAAAAAAATAATAGTGAGGTGGAATTTTCTCATCAAAGGAAAGTTTTATCAGACATCCTCCAAAGAAAGTGATTAATATGAAAGACTCCGTACTGGTGCAGTGTTAGACCATGTGCAACCCAAATGTGCAAGAGGACAGTATTTAATCAAGAGCCCTAACTGAGCACCAAGAGGAACTCCTGAAATCAGTGTGATGGAAAACTGTGGACAGGCCCATTAACTGGATGACTGCAGCCCTATAGGATTAAATACTTTGCTGTAATGATAAGGCTTGCAAAGGATCTTGAGTCTCTTAAAAGGGCTATGATTGGCCCTGGCCGTTGTGGCTCAGTTGGTTGGGCATCATCCTGTGAACTGAAATGTTGCCTGTTCGATTCCAGGTCAGGGCACATGCCCGGGGTTGTGGGCTCGATCCCCAGTAGGGGGCGTGCAAGAGGCAGCTGATGGGTATTTCACTCACACACTGATGTCTCTCTCACCCTCCTCTCTCTCTAAAAAAAAAACAATAAAAAAAAATCTTAGTGCAGTGATTGGCTGTTTACTATGGACATGGTGCACAGATTCATTGAATGTGAGAGGAAGGCACCTTTGTGGCGATCTGGACGCAAACCTCCTCTAGACTGGCGAGGGTCTCTTGCTCAGTATGCTGCCTGTATATACCCAATAAAATGCCCATGCCCATAGTCACTCGGCTGGGTAGCAGAAGACCTAACCTGAAGATGGCTCTGGTGCCTGCCAGGGGAGTGCTGCCCGCTTCACGATAGTGCCGGCCTCACTCCTTCCCTGTGGATGTCACGTTTGAGCTCTGCCTTCCTGGACAGGGCAGAGTTAATGTGCTGCTAATGAGACAGTCTTTAAATGTTTGGTAGCATTCACCAGTGAAGCCATCTGGTCCTGGACTTTTGTTTGTTGGGAGGTTTTTGATTACCGTTTCAATCTCCTTACTAGTAATCGGTCCTGCCATTTCTTCTTATAATATTTTCTTAGTCCAAAAGCCCATCACCTACTCTCTGATGTACCAGTTTATCTACTCTGTTAGTCACATGCTAACGCACTGATTTGATAATTCCACTACCTTGGTCAAGAACTTCTTTTGGCTTCCCACTGTCTTCTAGATACAGCATAACTCGATGTGTCATTCCATATTTGTGCCCTGCTAGTTAGCCATCTGTATCGCTTAAAAAAACCTTTCTGTGATAGTCATACGGGGCTTCATTCTATCTTCTATAGAATGTTACAGACGGGAAAATGGCCATCCCACGAGTCCTGCCCACAGGCCTGTCCACCTCTGCCGACAGGCCTGGCACAGTCTCATGATCCCAACTCTGAGCAGAGCTCTGAGGGTTGGATGTGGGGTAATTAATGATTTTCTGATGTTCCACTGGGGTCAAGGTAAAGGTAAACTCCAGCTCCCCACTCCTCTCTCTGAAAGTAAAGTCCTGGTTGACCTGTTCTGCAGGCTGATGAGCAATTCCCCAGTCTCTCCATCTCCAAGACAGAGCCTCTTTCTGACCACTGTGCAGGTAAGAAGGTGTTAGAGCACTGGCCAACTTAACCCTCCAGATTTACCGCTGAGAATATTGGGAGGAAGTGGTAGGTAATGCAGAGGGATGGATTTCTTATCTTGTGTTTTTTTTTCTGGGTTTTTTTTTTTTTTTTTTTTTTTTTTTTTGGTGACTCTCAAATGGAAAAAGGAGCTATGAGTCATGGATGTTCATAAAATTGTGTTTTCAAATTTATCTTGCTTTCAGGATAACCACATAATTCAATAAATAAAATCCAGGAAAGTTTGTTCAAAAGGAGCGCAAATACTAAGGATGTTTTGTTGAATAAATAGTTTGACAAAGTAGAGGTAAGAAGCAAATACCATTTCTCAGGCTATGACTTGGTGATTTTACACACACACACACACACACACACACACACACACATTTTGGTAATAAAACCCACTATCGTTTCCTCATGTTGCTCTTGACTCCCCTCCTTGTTTTGTACCGTCCCAGTTTAAGGATACCTGCAATAAATGAGTAAAACAGAGAAATTGCAGGAAGTGCTCACTCCCAGCTGCAGCTGCATAACACTGCTTGACAGAAAGGTGCTCTCTGTCAGGGACCTAGATCAAAGCTCCTGCTTAGCTCCCAGGATGCCCCATACCTGACCGACTATGTGCTGTCCACTCTATACTTAGGTAATATGAAGGATAATGGCGGGATTGAGGACTAAACCAAGTCATAATAAAACGCTATTAGAAAATCGTTGCTGTAATCTCAGAGTATCTTGAGGGCTTCAGAAGAAGTGGCTGGTCTAGTATTTTATCCTTTAAAACTATGGTCACGCAGCGACAGTTCCCATTAAGCAATTCCCCTGGCTTCCGTCTCTGGGAGCCTGTTCTTTCTTCCCATCCGTGATCTTTGCTCTCCTCTTTTCTGGTGAAACTGCCTTCTTGGCAGGGTCAGCCAAGCTCAACGGCCCCGATTTACCAGCAAAACACTGGCTCTCACTGTTGGGTTAAAGGGCAGAGCACTGAGTTGCAAAACAACGTGATTCAGCGCCCTGCCAAGCAGCGCTGGCCCGTTAAGCGGCCTGTGAACATCGCAGTCTCTCAGCCTCTAGTAAACACGAGCTGAGAAATGATTACACGCGCTAACAATAGCGAGGCCGGCCGCAGGAGCGAGGCCGAACAGATTCGGTAATTTCTTCTACAGCACTTGAGCACGTGCTTGCTCTGGAATTCCATTTCCCCGAGACCCTCCAGAAGTCTCTCTCACGTGGGGAATAGGCCTGTTTGGTCCCCGGAGAGGAAGTGCAGAGGCCGAGGGAGGCCCCACAGGGAAGGCAGGCGGTGGGGAGAGGGCTTGTGGCAGTGAAGAGTAGTCGTTGAATTAATAGACATAATTGTTGGGGAGAGCAAATAGATCTAAATTTCTCCTGTCACACAGCCTGACTGTGGCTCCCTCTGTCGGCTGTGAGAGCGAGTTATAAGGCTTTGATGGGGTATTGCGGAGGCTAAGGGGCAGCCAGAGAAAGGAGTGCCTGCTGCTCGGCTGGACTGAATGGAGGGAGGGGCTGCTTCATCGTCAGCCTCCCAAGGTCAGGAACATGGCCCCCTGGGGGTTGCATAATCAGCTGGCTTTCTATACCAGTCACTGAGCTTATGTTGATGTCTGTGATTCTAATGATACGTTCGTTAATATTTTTAATATTTATATTGCATAGTTAACATTTGCTTAACAATGACTCTGGGCCATGTTTCTAACTGCTCTACCTGTACATTAATGCATTTAATCCTCACAATAGCTCCTTGATGAAGATAATTATTACCCTAATTTTACAAATGTTGCAACGGGAGTACAGAGAGGTCACATGATTTCCCCGGGTAACATGGCTCTAAGAGGTGGAGCTGGGATGTGATTTAAAAAAAAAGTCTTGGAAATTTTTGTCAGGGTGAATTTTTCTAAGATTCAGGTTTAGACAGATAAAGGCTCAGTGGCGATGTGTACTTCATGCGGCCATTCTCCTGAATTCCCAGAAATCGATGATGAGGAAGACTCTGCTGGGTGCTAAGAGGGGTGGAGAGGAATCATGGGGATTTATAAAGAGGATTGGTCAGGGTCCCATGTCAGTGAATTTATACATCTGTTCAGGTGGTGCTTAGGTGGCTCGGCCTAAATTCTATTACAACTCTTGGTCCCATGTTCTGAAACTGTCCTGTGCAATATTGTACCTACTAGCTACATATGACCACTTACATTTAATTAAACTTAAAAATGAAAATTCAAAAAGAAAATTCAATTCCTCAGCTGGACAAACCGCATCTCAAGAGCTCAGTTGCCACATGTGGCTCGTGGCCACCACACTGGTCAGTGCAGCACAGAGATCTGTACCTGCAGAAAGCTCGGGGCAGAGCTGCTTCACAAAGCCACTTGACTTGAACTGCCCAAAGAGGTCAACTCAACCCATGTTCCTTGCCTTCTTTCCTTGCTCCGTTTCACATGTTAGGGTTGGGAACAACTTCCGGCTCCATTAAAAACTTAATGAAAGCCATTAGCCAGAAAATGCACCTGTGCAATTATACTCAGACATTTGCATACAACTTCGGTGGGATCATGAGCCCTCCGTGTGACAGTTGCCCACTGGTGCGTAGCAAATCACCTCAAAACCCAGTGGCTCAAGCAACAGAGATTTATTATCTCGTACAGTTTTGTGGTTCAGGAATTCAGGAGGAGGTTAGCTTAGTGATTTTGGCTTGGGGCTGTCATTAGGTTGCAGTAGGGTTGTCAGATTTAGCAAATAAAATACAAGATGCTCAGTTAAATTTGAATTTTAGATAAACCATAAATAATTCTTTAAGTAGGTTCCATGCAATAATTGGGACATACTTTCACTAAAAAAAAAAAATATTGTTTACCTGAAATTCAGATTTAACTGGGCATTCTGTATTTTAGTGCATCATCCCGGCCATGTGTCAGCTGAGGCTTCAATCATCTGAAGACTTTCACTGGGGCTCGGATTTATTCCCAAGATGGAGCGTTGAAATGTCTAGGAAGCTAGCCCTGGGTGTTGGTGGGAGGCGTCCGTACTTTGCTCTGGAACTCTTTCTGGGCTGCTTGGGGGTCCTCATGACATGGCAGCTGGCTTCCCCCAAAGCGAGTGACTCCGGAGAGTGCAACGCCATTGATGGCCTTGCCTAGGAAGTCACACGGCGTCGTTTCTGAACTATTGTATTGATTGCACAGACCATTTTTATTTTTCTACTCCTCGCGGGGGGAGACCACTGAGACCCCAGGAGGCAGGAATCACACTGCCTTGGAGGCTGGCTCCTGTCTTTAGAATTGATACACAGATTTCATAGAATATGCTCCACAAGGGTAGAATTTTTAAATATGTTTTCTTCATAGTTGTAGCCCCCGTGGCTACAAAAACGCCTTAAACATTGTAGGCACTCAATAAATATTGGCTAACTGATTGAATAACTGAACTCTGGCCTAAAATCTCTGACCTAGAAGATTTCTTCGGTCTTTAGAAAGTTTTACAAGAACAAACTTCCTCAAAGCGTCTGCGGATGAAGAGATCAGAATGGAAGTAACAGGAGTGTGTAAAGGGATACTTCCATTGGATAATGTTGCTGATAAATAATCAGGATGGTGGTGGTGCTAAATGAGTACACATGCACACACATACACGTGCATACACACACACACACACACGCACGCACATGCGCACACACACACACAATTTAAGGGGAGGAATGCTCTGGGATGAAAATGGAGAGGAGACCATGAGATTTAACATAATGTCAGAAAGGGTCTTTTGTAGAGAGGTACCGTCAGAGTCCTGACACAGCAATTATTACCCAGAAAGAACAGACAGATTAGAGTTTACTGTCAAGTTGGCTATTAGAAAGAGAAGAGTGTGGGTAGCAATTCACAGGTGGCTAAGACAGAAGGAAAAAGGGTTGTGTGCGGAAATAGCAGGGGCCCTCTTCTTAATGGCGGCGGAATGGTTTCCAGTTGTGTCGTGTTTTGGTATCTGCTGGGATTTGAGTTTCCTGAGAGAGGGCTAACCTGTGGCAAAGCCGTGTGGCTGTGGATTTGCGAGAGTGACTTTTCCCTGGTGGCTTTTCCCTGGTGACCCCGGCAGGAGACCCCACCTGGGCACCGGGTCTTTCCGTAGGATGCTGCAGGCCTGTGAGTTACCAGGAGGAAGACAGCAGTCAGTTATGGGAACAGCAGTTTATTTCCTGATGGTTTATGGAAGGATGTTCATCTCTTTACACCTTCTCAGGAGGGTCTGCAAGGTAGCCTCGGCTGCTCTCTGGACACTGATACAGGGGTCTTGCCGAAGTGCTTGGAGCCCTGAGATGGAGAGAATAGCAGAGTCCAGTGGGGAAGGAAAGTCAAGGCCCAGGATGTGGGGCACTGCGGGCCCCCCACTGAGGGTCAGGCCTAGGTGGGCTCTAGCTCCCAGCTCTCAGTTTACCCTAAAAGGTAGGATTTGGAACCACAAGCTGAGAATGAGTTTTAACACTGAAATGAGGTAAGGGAAGATCCTGACCTTACGATCAATAGCCAACTGGAAAACTATTGGCTAGGATGCCTGGAAAGGGTGGGACTGGGCTTGGCTTATACCCCAGAGATATTCCAGCATCCGGGGAGCAACGGAGACAACAATGGGGCACGAGGGTTTTCAGTGTCTGGGCTGGCATGCAACTTGGAGCAGCATTCGTTACTCTCTCTCTGAGAATACAATACCCTGGGCGGAAACCGGGGCTGGTACTCACGTGTGACCAGTTGTTCTTTGTCTAATAACTCCACATATTGGTTGGTCAGATTGAGAACAATGGCATCTAAAATCAACGGGAGAAAAACATGCTGCTTCATTAGAGAGGAAGAGGCCATGTGAGGGGTCAGGCCAGACTCTGCACCTGGTCAGAGGTTAAATGGTCTGGCTAGTGAATGAACAAACTATACAGCACTCCACGCACCCCAGGATGGTGCGAGGATCATGACTCTTGGGTCTGGAGTGCCGTCACACACTTGATGTGCATTTGAGAAAGCTCGTACTGTGTCCTCCCCGGGGCTGGGCCAGTGGTTGTCAGGGTTTCAAATGTGTGCAAGACATGGTCCCTGTCCTCAAAAAGTTTACAGTGTAGATGTGGGATCATATGCATGATCGAATAAAGAATCCTTACTCTTCAAAGTGGCCACGCTAGTGGGTCTGTTCACTGTGGGCTTGATCAGTTGGAACAGACTTAGAATTACATAATAGAAGGGTTCTCAGAGATTCACCTACATCCTCTTTTATTTTATAGACCAGACAAAGAGGCAACACAGAGAAGTTAAGTGTATTGTCCAGAGTCACACAGCAGAGCCAAGGTCTGCTGGCCCCACACCAACACACTTTGCACTCGCATCCAGCGGCTGTTAAAGCTCTCAGCTTGACTGAGCTTAGGTGTGCTATGGTTTATGTTAAGAAGTGATGCAAAGGAAAACATTTAGGCAGGGGCAGCAGGCTTGAAGCAAAATCTTGGGGAAAAGAAGGAGCAATGACTTGGAACCAAAAGAAGCACAAAGGGCCCAGAATGCAGACTGAGTGTTGGAAAGTCAGGAGATGTAAGTTTTCATTCCCCAAAGAGAACAGGCTCCTTTGAAGGGAGATGTTGCAAGATATAGCACTTTTCTTCCTCCCTCCCTCCCTCCCTCCCTCCCTCCCTCCCTTCCTTCCTTCCTTCCTTCCTTCCTTCCTTCCTTCCTTCCATCCTCCTTCCTAAGCACAACTAGGTGCAAAGAGCAGACACACCTGAGGGGGGAATGTGGAGGTGCCCTCACCTGTGAGTTTGACGGCTGTACTCCTGATCATCTCCCAGTTACTGCTGAAGAAGGTGAATGAATGTGTGTGGAGGATCCACAGGATTTCCTGATTTTTCTTGGCCTAGAAGAGATACGTATTGCAAAGTGGGCAACCAGAAAGAGATCTTTTTCTCAAAATCAGCAACCGAGAGGTCATAAGAAGGAAAAAAATAAAGGCCAGCGAAACTCACACAGCCATTACTTATTCTATTGGAAGATGTCTTATGGCTATTCCAACCTAAATTTAATCGGAAAGGTACTGGGCTTATGGGTCTAATCGACAGGCGTGTTGCAGGAATCTAGAACAGATTCTAGCCAGGACTTGGGAAATAGGGCAGAATACCAAGAATCACTGCCGTCTTTCCAAGACAGTTCTGCGTCTGGCCAGAGATCCCTTGCCCTGTTGTTTGTCTTTCTGGGATTTGCTGGGACTCTTGCCTGTGATTTTTCCAGGCAACATTGACTGCACACTTACCAGTTTCACACAGAATTGCCTATAGAAATCCCTGGCCCTTGGTGGATCCTGACTGTCAAGGAGACGGTCTAATACCCCATAGAGATCCTGGAGGCCCAGGAAAGGAATGGAGACCACCAGGACATCACGGCAAGCCTGAAAGACAAGAGTTTTCTGCGTCACAGTCCATAGTGCTGCACCCCCTCCCAGGAGGAAGACATGTCAACTAGTGTTGGGCAAGGAGCAGTAGAAGTCAGTGACGTGAAGGGCTTCCTAGTCGGTGTTGGCACCTTCCCAGTTTCAAGGATGGAAGAGCAAGCTTGGGAAGAGGTGGCACGAGAGAAGCCAGGGTTGGAGAAGTGGTTTTCAGGTTCAGTTGCAAGTGGGGACTTCAGTTCTGACTCCAGCCCAGCCACTGGGTGTGCGGGCACTTTCAGCCGCAGGAGAGGAGAAGGTCCAGGGGTCTGTGCAGGAGCCACTTACAGCTCCAACCTTGGGATTGGGGTCCCAGAGGTGGAGAAGGAATGAAATCATGCTCTTTTTAATTTCTTCTGCAAAAAAAATCTTCCACCTTCTTCCTGTTAGGGATGCCAGATTCTCAAATAAGGCAATGGCAGTCAGTCTCACATCGTCCTGCTCCTGTGGCGACAGATGCAAGTCATCGGTGAGCCCCCTTTCTGGCCATTTCCAGCCAGAACCCCCTCCTCACCCCCACCCTGCCCGGCCCTATTTCACAAAGGAAGGCTGGAACCCATGCATGGCCACCGACCGGTCACAGCCCCCAGATGTTCCCTTCCCAGCAGCTCGCTAACCCACATGACCAAAGTTTAAATGACTCTGGGTCAAGGGCTTAAGGGACACCACAGAACCGGAGACTTGGTTGCTGCCTCTGAGTGGTTGATGGGGAAATGTGACCACAGGAATGAGAAGCAGGGAGCAGAAGGCCAGGGAGAGTTCCTGTTTATTTTGTATTTACACAGATCAGCCTGACTGCATCAGGAGCCTAGGGTTATGGTGTTTCTAATCTAAACTGTCCAAGGCCCAGGACCCTTCTCCAAGTTCCCAAATACTTTTTCAAGAAAATATTTTTATTGACTTCAGAGAGGAAGGGAGAGGGAGTGAGAGATAGAAACATCAATGATGAGAGACAGTCATTGATTGGCTGCCTCCTGCACACCCCACACTGGGGATTGAGCCCACAACCTGGGCATGTGCCCTGACCAGAAATCGAACCAGTGACCTCCCGGCTCATAGGTCGATGCTCAATCACTGAGCCATGCCGACTGGGTGCAAATACTTTCTAATGAAATTACAGGCAGCTTAGAAATTTGAGCTTTGGGTCTCAAAGAGAGAGGACAAACAAAGAAGTGCTTAGCTCTATTCTTGCATATGTGAGATTCTGGAACTTCTTTGCTTGTTGTCCTGAATGGTAGGCAATGATTTTTTAACTATCATAGGGTGTAGTGGTGGAGAAAGATGCCTTCTATTACCTCAGATACTTTGCCGATATGGTTCAGAGTTCTAACAAACCTGGAGGAATTTTTCAGAGTGCTTTTCTCCAAACCCCAGGTCTAGAAAATTAGATTAAAATACTCATGTAGGGGCAGAGGAATGAAAGAAAAAGTCGTCCTGAGTAGTAGAATAATATTTAGATTAGAAATAAACAAGGGCCAACAAAAAGCATTCCCATGAATACGAGAAAGAAAGAGAAGGTAGAGGAGTTAATTCTGAAGGCAAATTGAATGCATAAGTGGACACACAAACAAAATGCCATGAAAAGGGAACTTAATAAAGATCGTCCAGAAAACATAAAGCTGGTCTGTGTGAAAGGGCTGGCAAAGTTAAGTGAATATACAAGATGTAACTTTGTGTAATAGAAATATTCCTTAAATGTCCTAGGAATGTGGTCAGGATATATTTTCAAAAGGTATTCTTTTAAAAAAGAAAGAAGATTAATTAATAACAGAGTGCCTCAAAAGTAGAGAGATATTTACTTAAAGAAATCTTTTGAATTTTCCAAAATTGATGACCTCATGATAGTTTAAGGAAGGATCAGCTAATTGGGATGATGAAAAAGCATAAAAGAGAAGTAGCACAAGGGTTTTGGGTGCTGGGAGAGACATTGAAGTTTACTGTCCTTGTTCTGAACGGAGAAGACGAGTCACAGAGAGTGAGGTGATTGCTCAGGGTGACAGTGTGGGCAATAGCAGCAAGCTGGGCCTGGAGCTGGGACCACAGCCTTATTTCCTGTTCTACCATTTCATCAAAGTGTCTCCATGTTCTTCAAAGTCCTGTAAAATACTTAAATATTGAAGAAAAGGTGGGGGGGATTTGGAGATCACAAAATTGTATGTTTAATCTGTAGAAACTACAGGGGCAAAGTATCATAAAATACAGCTGAATATGTTTGCAGAAAGAGAGCATTACGGGAGAATAATTTGCATGTCATTGCTATGACCCAAGTTTTACCAAACTTTCATGCAAATGCAATGGAATTGACCCATAGTAGAAATGAGAAAGGTCCAACTTAACCAGCAAGATTTTCGATTGTTTTTCTTCTGCAATAAGATGGAAAAAGATGATCTGGACCACTAATGTCGCAGGTGAATGTGTGACTTTTGGAGGCTCAGATCTAAGAGAATTATGATTGCTGGGTCAACAAACACCCCAGGAAACCTAAGAAACAGATGGGGCTCTGCAGGAGGGAGTTCAGACCTTTGTTGTTAAAGATGGTCAACTGTCTGTGTAATGGAAAAAAGGGCACATTTGTTATTTTACAGAAGATACTGACCTGAGTGGGAGCCAAGTAAACATTTTTGAGAACCAGATGGGAATTAAGAGTAATCCTGACACATTGGAGAAAGTAGTTGGAAATGAACAGAAAGATCCTTGCAAAGGTCAGGCTGAGGCTAGCAGGTAAGTAAACAAGGGACACTGACAAATACGAAACTGGAGAATTACTGACTCGGGCATATATTGCAAGCTAAAACCTGGAGGTCTGTACGGTTAATATCTTGCCAAAGAGTCATGAAGAAAGGGCAAGATTTTTAAAAAAGGAGTGAATGACTAGGACAAGAGGAGATCTGAGGTACTTTTTCTTTAGATAACATTTGATATTTCTCTGGCCTCATTGAAGTACAACACAGTCACTGGCTCGTAAAATACTGCAGGAGCTGAAAAATTAGGTTAAGATGAATAATGAAGGAAACAAAGACTTTCCAGTCTGGAGACTGGAGGTAAATAGGTAATTGAATAAAGCCTTAATGTTTCAGAAGGAGGCAACGAGCAGTCTTCCATCTTCTCTGACAACACAACATGGAAAAAACAGTTTTAGATCATAAAAAAATATCAATTTAAGTTCGATGTGAAATAGATTTTTACACTGATGACAGTGAATACACCAAAAACAAATCATAAAATCAAACTTCCCAGAAGTTATGAAGGAAAACGTCCGTCCCCCTGCCCAGGATGGCTGCCTGGCGTTTTTCCGAGATTCGGGTTATAAGATCAGGGGTTTGAGAAACTTTGCCCTGAACGACCAGACGGTAAATCATTTGAATGTTGCGGGGCATCTGGTTTCTGTAACAACGAATCAACTCGGCAAACGAAGTGGGAAAGCTGCCACAGACATTATGCAACCAGTGAGCGCGCTCCACACAGCCAGTGTGGCTGTGTTCCAGTGAAACCCAATTCACGAAAAGATGCTCTGGGCCAGATTTGGCCCAAGAGCTGGTTCCTACTGACTCCTGGATGAAATCAACCACGTAAGCGTTTTGAGTCTCTGACTCCTGGATGTGGAAAAGACAGTGTTGGAGGCGACAAGGTCATATGGGGGCCCTAGTCTGATACTGAGTATTGTTGTAACTTGCATCCCCCCCCCCCCAAAGCACACTTTGAGATGAGGATTTAGACCTAAGTAATTGATTTAGGTCTTTAGGAGGTGAGCCCAGGAAGCATGATGGGGAGTGGGAATGTGCTAGGGAAGAGACAAAAGCTACAACAGGGAATATTAATGAGTGTGTTACCCTTGTGAGAAAGTGGAGCTCAATCCTGCGGGGTGAGGAAGCTGGGGAGTTTTTCTACAAACTCCTGTTTCTTATCATTTGAGGGTCCTTTCCTAATGTCCAGTCCACCCTGCTCAGACCAATTAGGATCCCCGGGCCAGAGTGTCCCCTTACACAGAGAGACACAGGAAGCTAACAGCCTGCAGAGGAATTGTTCAGGTGACCTTTGTGCAGGTGACCTCTGAGGCAGGTGACCTCTGGGCAGGCCAAAGGATATGGATGGGACACCAACATTGTCTGCTACAAGCACTACCTGAACCTCTTTGTGTTCACTCACTTCTTCTGGGGAGGGAAGATTCCGGAACAGGCTCACTTACGTCTTCAAAGAAGGTTCTTGTTTGCAGCACTATTTCTTTGAAGTAGAAGCTCACGTCTCGGTCTGTGAGCAGTTGCAGGATCTTCCTTAGAGCCTTCAAGCTCTCACAGACGACTTCGGTGCGGGCCAGGTGGTACAGCCCTCTGATGACAGATTCTAACATTAGCTGCTTATGCTTCCGCACCTATTTTGAAACAGAGTCGCTCAATCTCAAAAGCTGTTGTATGTGTATCTGGAATAGGGTAGAAGACCCCAGACAAGGAGACTGAACGTTTGTTAGGGCCACAGGTACTGCAAATCAAGAGCTACAAGTTCAGCAATTTATTGGGATTTGCCCTTAATTTCTTGCAACCAGAAGTGGGTTTGTAAATAAGTATTTCAAACTCTACTTAAATAAAGTATCACCCCCCACAACCCTCCTGTTACCTTTTGAGGGGCTCCAGAAGCTGTATTACCGAGCCCTCGGATGGCCATTTGCCTCAAAGTGGCATTGGAGTCCCAGGCGCTCTGATCCATCAAGATCAGCACGTCACGGAGATTCCAGTGCCTCCAAAGGATCGGCTCCTTCATGAGCTGAAATCAACACACTCCTCCCCTTTAGTTAAGGGAGTGGCTTCCCTTCAGGAGAGTGGCAAAGGCACCAGAACTACAGTTGGAGAGGAGGCCCAGCTGCTCATGGAGCAGAGGGGGAAGGGCCCTTGATGAACAAGCAAGTCTTGCAGAAGCTAAGCTCTAGATGTGAGCAGCTCACAGGTCAAGGTTATGTGGTGATGACAACAGAATGCCCAGTGAAGAAGATGCTTCTAATTACACTAAATGGGAAACCAGGAGTTACTGACAATGCCCCTTCTCTGGACCAGCCAGGACGGCCTTTATCCCAGAGTCTGGGGGACAGTAATATGCCTTTTGGTTTTATCCCTCTCGTATTTGTTCTCCACCCTCCTCTGTCCTGGGAGGTTGGCTTTTGAAGACCAGAGGGAAGGAGGAGGTTGAGGGTGGGCTCTATGTTTTTCTCACTCCTTGCTCAGGTGCCATGTCTCTGGAAGTGGCTGGATTCCTCCACTACCAAAGGTCCCCTTGCAGGTCCCTGAGAGAAATGCCGCAGGGGCCCCACAAGCCTGCTGTGAGGGCAGCTGGCCTTGCCTCAGAGAAGAACGCTGTGCCGGTTATGCGGTAGTTCTCCGAGGAGGAGGTGAGTGATGGGAGGAGCTTCCCCATGATGTCCACCGTGACTCCATGGTGCCACACGGCCATGCTCCTAGAAAACGAAAGCTTCCAGCTGTAGCAAAGGCTTGTTTATTGCTAAACAATGGAGGAAATTTTAGTCTATTTCTCTATCAGGAAAATAAGTCCTCTAAGAAGGGATGTTCAAGGAAAGAGATTGCATACCAAGAGCCCAATGTACTAGTAAATGCAACATGCCTAGAACTGTTCAATGTATCCCTGTTTTTTTGAGGGGGTGGCGAGTTCTGGGCTGATCCTACCATCTCTTCCCAAGCCCCTTTACTCCTTCTTCCTTGTTTCTTCTCCTTGACTGTATATAAGCCCCTGGTGGGTCAACTGCTCTCAGTGAAGTTGCCTGTTCTGAGTTTTCTCCTTTGTATGCTGTTCTTGGACATTGGCAGGTTACCTGGCCAGTGCACACACTCCCATGTGGTGGGTGCTGGGACCGTGGAGCAGTGTCCATAAGTTGTCCCCTTCGTCAGACTCCTTGGCCAGGCCTTCTTTCATGGCTTGGGTTTGCACGCACTTCAGAGTTGTGGTTGAGAGCCTGAGGTGTGGGAGGCCAGTTGGCATCACAAGAGTAAGTCAACCCGTACAGTGCACTGAGATGTCCCGGGTTCACTCTTCCTCTTTCCCACAATGCTCCCTCACTCCTGCATTAATGGATATTGGGCCAGGGAAACACAGGCAGCTTGACCTCATACTTTAGTTTTAGGATCAAAGGGAACATCGAGATGATTTGAGCTGGTAAATAATGCCACACAATCTCGCCAACCTCTCATGAGAAAATGAAGCACTAAAGGATGGAAACTGAAAAAGACCATATTTCACTGATTCTGAAACAGCAGTTCAGAAGTCAGGATGCATCTCGCAATGGCTAGTGTGTGACCATTGGTGCCCAGTGGTTGTTGACCTATGAACCAGGAGGTCATGGTTCAATTCTAGGTCAGGGCACATGCCCAGTTGTGGACTCGATCCCCAGTAGGGGGCATGCAGGAGGCAGCCAATCAATGATTCTCTCTCCCTCTCTCTCTCTGAAATCAAATTAAAAAAATAAAATTATCTACACTAATAAAAGAGAAAAATGGTAATTGGTGTACGACGATACCCTTTTCATTGGCTAATCAGGGCTATATGCAAATTAACTGCCAACTATGATTGGCAGTTAACTGCCAACTAAGATTGGCAGTTAACTGCCAACTAAGATTGGCAGTTAACTGCCAACAAGATGACAGTTAATTTGCATATGTAGGCACAATGCAGGGAGGCGAAAGGGAAAGCAGGAAGAAGCCCCCTGCCACTGACAGTGATCGGAAACCCAGGGGGGAGCTAAGAGCTGGGGGGCAGGGCAAAGGCGGCCCCCCAGCCATGATCGGAGAATCAGGTGCCTTTTCTGCCCTGGCCAGTGATAGCAGGAAGTAGGGGTGGAGCCAGCGATGGGAGCTGGGCACGGTCGAAGCTGGCAGTCCCGGGAGCTAGGGGTCCCTTGCCTGGGCCTAAAGTGGAGCCCACGATCGCGGGGCCGCTGCAGCTGCGGGTCCCCGCTGCCCGAGCCAGATGCCTCAGCCGGACGCCTTAGGCCTGGGCAGGGGCGGAGCCTGCAACTGCGGGGAGCTGGGGGTCCCCTGCCCAGGCCTGACACCTCTGCTGGAGGCCTCAGGCCTGGTCAAGGGGCCGATCCGGTGATTGGTGATCAGAGGGTGATGAGGGTCAACTCCTCTGGCCGAGGCATCAGGCCTGGGCGGGGGGCTGAGCCGGGGGTTGGGGGGATATGATGGTCCCCTTGCCCAGGCCTGAAGCCTGGGTCAGAGGCGTCAGGCTTGGGCGGGGGGTGGAGCAAGAGATCAGAGGGAGATGGGGGTCCCCTGCCCAGGCATGATTCCTGGGCCAGAGGCCTCAGGCCTGGGCGGGGGCCAGAGCCAGTGATCGGGGGGAGATGGGGGTCCCCTGTCCAAGCCTGACACCTCTGGCGGAGGCGTCAGGCCTGGGCAAGGGGCCGATCAGGTGATCAGAGGGTGATGGGGGTCTATGCCTCTGGCTGAGGCATCAGGCCTGGGCAAGGGGCAGAGCCAGCAATCGGAGGGGTCTGGGGGTCCCCTGCCCAGGCCTGATGCCTGGGCCAGAGGCATCAGGCCTGGGCTGGGGGCAGAACCAGTGATGGGGGGAAATGAGCGTCCCCTGCCCAGGCCTGACACCTCTGTCAGAGGCGTCAGGCCTGGGCAAGGGGCTGATCCTGCGATTGGAGGGTGATGGGGGTCAACACCTGAGGGCTCCCAGTATGTGAGAGGGGGCAGGCTGGGCTGAGGGACACTCCCCCCCCCCCCTCCACACCCAGTGCACGAATTTCGTGCACCGGGCCCCTAGTATATACATAATATATACATATATAATATATATGTCTCAACTAAAGGAAACAGAGTGGGACATCTGGGAAGAAGAGAGCTGCTCATTCGTTCTGTGACTGCTCTGGGCAATTCCACTGGGTATGGGCTCGGGGAAGATTTGCTCCATGGCTTAGGGATGGTAGAGCCCTATATCTTCATGGGTAGTTGAGGCTGTGCCAGAAGGCACTGGCCTTGATTTCTGCAGTTCTGGCTCTGCAACCTGCAATCAGGACAGCTCTAGAAGGCCCTCCCTGCCTGGCTACTTGCCTGCAGGGGTCCGCGATCTGCTGCCGCTCCCCTTGCTGCATCACCCGCCGCCTGTAGCTCCAGGCAGCAGTGGGCATCTTCTGGCCCAGGGTGCAGCTGACCAGCTTCAGGAGGAGAGTGAACAGCTGTGGGTACAAGCTGGTCACAGGGGTGCCTATGGATACCACTTCCTGGATAGCACAGGCCACCTGAGGGGAGAAAGGACCCCTGGTCAGACAGGCTCCTTTCTTCCTAAGACACTCGCTCACTGGGCTGATCAGCAAGTTTGTTTCTCCCCAAACGACTGCCTCCTAGGCTGGCCATGCTCATGGCAAAAACACATAGAAAAGGAAGGCTTGGGCCCTCCCTGGTTGAACTCAGTGGATAGAGCGTCAGCCTGTGGACTGAAGAGTCCTGGGTTTGATTCCTGTCAAGGGCACATGCCCAGGTTGTGGCTTGATCCCCAGTAGGGGGGCGTGTAAGAGGCAGCTGATCAGTGATTCTCTCTCATCATTGATGTTTCTATCTCTCTTTCCCTTTCCCTTCCTCTCTGAAATCAATACAAAATGTATAAAAAATTTTAAAAAAAGGAAGGCCTGGTCTGAAAACTTCTCAGCTCAGACTATGTTTCTCTCTCTGGGCTGCCATGTTGGGCGGCTCCACATGGCAGGTGAAATGACATGCGCTCCAGCAGTGGGGTCTTTCAAAAAAAGAGGGGCTCTTCAGCTATCCTGAAGACAAATTTGGAAATGCGGAAACACAGATTTTCTTTGGGCTACTGAGGAATTTGCTTCTGAAAATGGTAGCCACAGACACAATGATTGCTCATTTGTCTGTTATAAACTGGAGTTGATTTAAAATCAGGGCAGGAGAGGAGAAGTGTGACGAACGATACATCATCAAGTTCCAGGTGGGAACAGGCCTGTGGTGGGCAGGGAGGTCCCACTCACTGAGATGGCGTCCATGCCCGCCAGGTCGTCCTCTAACCCGCTGTCCAGTTTGACGGTCAAGGCTCGCAAGAGCTTGCTGCTGGAGGCGGGGTTCTCAGCCAGAGCCCTCCACAGTGTCTTCGTGTCCCTAGGGCAGCAGGGCAGCAAGCGGAGAAGGCACGACTCCGTGGAGTAGGAGCGTGTCCATCGGGTTCACTCTAAAACCACATTATGTCTAGCCAGCATTGCGAGGCAGAGGGACATGTTAGCATGCCTGGGGGCAATAAGGCTGTTACTTAACAACCCCGCATTCTGGCCTTGGGTTACTGAGGTTTGCTAATGTCCACCAAGACAGAAGCCTCTTAAAAAGGTGAATTCTGGGCAACCAAAAAGAGGAGAAATATTCACTTTCTAATATTCATGTATTCCTATGGTGTATTTAAGAAAAAATCTCATCATTGCTCAATGAGTGTATATATATGTATATGTATAAATATACACACACAGCAGGGGAAGCATTCATTTTTAAATTAATGCGATATTTTCAACCTTTGTTCGCTACCTTTCAAACAGTAAGCCCTTCCCCGATGCCCTGCAGGGTGGCCTTTCCTGGGAGGAGGGGCCAGTTCAGTCAGAATCTACCTGTCAAAGGGCAGAGGCTTCTGTAAAAGGTTGGCGACAACTGCCTCCGTGTGAAAGCTGGCTATCTGGGAGATGGCTTCCAGAATGAACTGAAAACTTTCCTCCTTCTGCCTGAGGATTGGCAGGTGATAGTAAATTATGCCCAAGATCTCCAACAGCTACAAAGAAAAAGCCAAAGCCAGCATTACGTCGTTATTTTCCCTCTAGGACGTGAAAGGCTCAGGGTGGATATGGTCAGCCTGTCGGTGGTTGGCGAATTATAAAAGATGTTAAAAATGGTCATCGATTCTACCCATGGCCTTTCTCTTATTCAGGAGAATTGTTGATGCGCTGGGTCTTTTTCCTTAAATCAATTTAGCGAAAGGCTGCTTTTGGCCAGGTGCTGTGCTAAGCTAAGCGCCGTGAGAAATTTACCCGAGGTGAATACGATGCAGAACTCTCTCAAAAGAAAGGGGTGTCTGCTAAAGGCTGTTGGGCATGTACTCAAAGGCTTGTGCGTGAGCCAGTGTACGGCCAATGGTATGCGAGAGGTACACAGGACTGACGGGGGAATCCACGAGTAACTGGCGTCGCTTTGGAGGGACATCTGGTCTGGGTCCCACAGGATATACAGCGATTTCAAAAGGCAAAGCGGAGCCGGTGGGAAAGGCATCTTGCTCAGAAGGGTGAGAATTGTGCTGGGCTGTCAGCCGGGCAGTCAGTGTACCTGATCTTCCACGGCAGCTCCCTGCTCCTTCAGGGCGGCGACCATCCACAGGCCGCAGGCCGTGGCACAGGGGCCGCTGAGGGTCTCCAGACCATCCAGGGTCTCCTCCAGGAACACGATAATCTCTCCACTCGGGATGAGTTTACTCACAACCTGAGGATACGCCGGAGAAACGCACGCTAGCCACCACCTCGCTTCACGCCCGGGCACCCACCACATGCAGTTACTCCTGGTCCTGGGATATTGGAGACCGATGGGCGTGGCAAACAGTGAGCATAAGACTGGGGCCTTAGACACCAGGGAAAATACAAAAATAGGACATAGACATGACCTTTGGCCTCTAAGCAAACTTGCCCTGGAGTTGCCTTTTTTGTCAGTTTACACCATCCCAGGTCTGCTGATGCAATTTTCTCTCCAAACTAAAGTGATATAGTATATTTCATAAGGGAAAAATGACACATAATGCCCACATAGTAATTTATATGATTCGCAGTACTTCACACACATTTCATATAGCATAGAAGTAAGTCTCACATCTGCCAAAGAATAGCTAAGACTTGGGAGTTCAGGAAAATCTATCACTGTATACTCAGTGCCATGCTGAACACCAGGTGCCTCCGTACACATGCAGAGTCTGAACTCTTATGAGCCCTGCATTTTGCTCTTCCCAGTCTCAATATTAAGAGTAGTCAACAAAAGGTCAAGAAAATTAAAACTTTGCAGTTTTGATCTCTACAAGAACTACACAGGAAGTTGGTTGATAGCAGTGCATGAGGGTGAGTGCGTGTGTGAAAAGTGAGCAGCCTGAATGAATTCCAGGAGCATTAGCTAGGGCTTTAACTAACCACGTGGTCATAATCATGAATCTGTAGGTATGAGCACATTCCTCTTCGTAACCAGCTTCCCCTCTATTACATGGCCTGGTGATGTTTGGTAGGACCATCCTTGAGAAGAAAAAGTTCCTTTTTCATGAACAGTGTGTCTCCCAGTTTGAGTTATCATGGTTCCCACATCAGAGGTCTAGACTAGCCTGTTCTATGTAGCACCTAATGCTTGCTTGGGGTCCAAGCTCAATGGCCATCTTTTTCCTTTCTTCTTCTTCTTCTCCCTTTTTTTTTTTTTTAAATCACATTGTGACGGGTGTTGGTTTACAAAGAAAGGAAGGAAGGAAGGAAACTCATGTTTTTGAGTGCCTATCATGCTTCAGACATTCTTAGCCATGTGACATATGTACCCCCCAAGTCCCCATTTTGCTTTTCTCCCATATTCTGATCACTTTCTTGTTGTCACCACTTCTGCCTCCTTAGTCCAAGTCTCCTAATCTCACACCTAGATTCTTGTAGTTTCCTCCAAAGTTTTTCACAACTGGCACAATTTCACTCTTGCCAGCCTATGTTCTAATCTAAACATAGCAGCCAGATGACCCTTCAGAAACATACATTCAGTCATGTTCCCCCTCACAGAACCATCACTAGTCCATAAAAGATTTTTGCAAATGAGGTAAAGGTGTTCTGTCCTCTATTCTGATGGACTTTGTTGCACCCTTCACTGACACCTGGGGCTAATTGCCATAATACATACAACTCTACAATGTCTACTTTAGGAGTGATGCCACCTCACATGGGGGAGGGGGGGGTGTGCACTTGTGTGTTTTTCATAACTGGCACAATAGTAGGTAGTGGGCCCGACTCTTCTGCTCAAAACCCTCTGCTGGCTTTACATTTCAATCGCAGTAAAAGCCAAGGTCCTTAACAAGGCCTGCAAGGTTCCTGAATCAGCCCCGGACTATCTCTCAGATCTATCTATGTCTTTCTCCAGGGCAGGGCATTTGCACTTGCTGTTTTCCCTCTGCCTGGAATGTTCTTTCCAGATGTCTGCATGCTTCCCTCTTTCAGGATGACCTTCTCTAAGGGATTACCCTTTCTTTACTGAACTTTATTTTTCTCAGTGATCACTACCTGACCTGATATTTATTTGCCGGACTCCATCTACTGGGATGCAAGCTCAATGACGGCAGGCATTTTGTCTTTTTCTGTTCTTAGAGCTTGGACCAAGTCTGGCATATGGTAGGTGCCCAGGGCATGTTAGGTGAGTAAATGAATGATTGCATAAATGAATGAATTGATCAACCAGTCCTCACAACATCTCTGAGAGGTAGGTTAGGTCATTATTTTGAAGTTGAGGATTCTGAGCTTTGAGCAGTGCACACAGAGCATACCTGATCAACTCTATAGCCCTCATTCCTTCTACGCCATCCACTGCCTCCCTCAGCCTGGAGAGGGCCGCTTGATTAACAAGTTTTCCCAGAGCATGAAATGAGCAGTAGTAGGCCTCAGCTATACACATGTCAACCCAGAGTTCATAAATGACAGGACAAAGGTCTTTCATTCTACTTGGAGGGCTATGCCTCTGCCCTCTTTGGTAGTGAGCTGTACACAGCTTACTCATTTGAAAGTCAATCTGGAATCGTCTTTACATCCCTTGGCCAGTCCTCCATATCTATTACCTTTGCTATTTTAGAAGAAATCTTGAGCTGGACCTGCACGTCATCAGATTGCAGGCCTTCCTGCAATCCCTGCAGTCTTTCCACTTCCAGGTGAGCACCTAAAACCAACCACAGGAGACACAGGTAGGAGGTCAAAGACTTGATAGATGTGGCAGAGGCTGGTTAGATTGTGTTGAGACACGAATTCAGCTGCTGGACACTTTCAACAAATACACTCCCTGATGAGACAGTGAGCATAAGAACAGACACAAATTGAGTAGTTTCTACCTGCCAGGCACCATGTTAAATACTCGCATACAGTGATCTCATTTGTTACTCAGAAAGGTCATCTGAGGTAGGCTCTCCTGCTATTGTCCCCATCTTGCAGATGAGAAAGCTGAGGCAGAGATATGAAGCCACTTGGCCACATGACGGTGAGTAAAAATAGGGAAGTCAGAACTTGTGTGCCCTGGTCTGTCTGACACTCTGACACTGAAGCCCAGGCTCTTACTACCCTACCATGCTGCTGACTCCGTTGGACTTCCATTCCGTGGTGAGCTGCTGTAGGAGGAATGGGAAGCGAGTGCAATGGGAACGTCAGCACTGAGTAGGTGCTTGTTGATCTCAGTTTATAGAAGTAGACCGAAATAGTAATAATTTCCTGTTTGCTGTTTGAATGAATGGTAGTTGTGGAAACACACACGTGAATGATTCTGTGGAAGGCCACCCGGCCCAGCAAAACTCACACAGACTTTGGAGTCACGCAGATCTGGGGTCCAAGCTGCTGGTACATTTTTAACCCCGGATCCCTCATCTCAAAACTGACTGAGCAGCATCCATGAGTATCAAGTGGGTATTTAATTTAGTATCACACTCGTTACTTGTGTCTAGTAGGTGTTTAATTAATACCCACGTTCTTTCTCTCTACCATGCTCATTTGATCACTCAAGAAAGAGAGTTAAAGTGAATAACAGATTATGGGATTTCTTCTTAACAAAGAGTGTTTGAAGACCTGAACTTTGCAAGTTTCAGGGAAATAAAGGGGGCTGGAGGAAGAATAGGTAGAACAATTATAGAATTCAAATTCCTTTCTTCCTTTGCACATTTCTTTGATTACTGAAATGGTTCCTCACTTCCTTAGTTCATTTTTTTTCTGGCTTGGTAAGAGCATATATACTTAATGAATTATCCTCCCACGTTCCAAGGGACTTTCATATCTATTCTGTTTCTGCTGGGTTTTTTTCTTTTTGACTGACTATGTCCTCACCCATCCCTTCCCACCAAATCCCAGCTTTTGACTTGTAATATCTCTGCGTCTCCAGCATCAGAACAGTGCTTGGCACCTGGGAAAGCGTTGGGGAAATAGTTCCTGAGTGCCTGCGAGAGTGAAGAGTGAACTAAAGGTGGATGGCACTGAACTGAGACCAGTGCGCCTAGCCTCCCTGGCCTACACACAGCTGAGCACACCCACTGCGGGGCTGTGCTCCGTGAAACACCTGCCGATGTAGCTTGGACAGGGGTCCTGATTGCTGGGCTCCGCCCGACAATGGGGTTTTAAATTCCTTACATTGACTGACACTGCCAGTTATTTACATGCACTCAGAGAGCGGACCAAGGGCCTGAGATGCCAACTGGGAAACCTTCCCCAAATTCTCTCCTAGAGAAAAAGAATGAAGGTATCACTTCCTCCTGGGAGACCATGTGATGGCTACTCTCAAACATTCCACCCACTTTCATGGCTCCTTAAGATGCTTTGGCGCCATTATCTTTATTTCTAAAAAAGAATAATAGAACCACAGAGGAAGAAAGACCCAAGAAGCAAATTCTGTGACATAATTAGGGTATTAGAACTCAGAAATGGCTGAACTGAGGGAGTGAGGGAAAGAGAGAGGGAGAAAGAGAGAAGGAGGAGCAGAGAAACAGATGTACAAGGAGGAAAACTGGGAAGAAAGCAAGTATCTTTCTCTCCATTTGTCTTTCGCTCACCTTGTATATAGAACAGAGCAATGACCGAGCTGGCTGCGGCCTGGCGGATGGAGGGCAGGGTGTCACAGGAGTGCGGGGCCAGGAGGCCGAGCAGCGAGCTGATTTTAAAGTTCTCCGGTGCCTGCAGGACAAAGGGGCCCCCAAGGTGATGGGGTGGCTGGATAATGCTTCCAGACATTCCCAACACTGGAGAGAGAGAGTAAGTCCCTTAGATTCCTCCCTGCTGGTCCTTAGAATGAAAGGGGATCTTGGACTTACCCTCTCAGCGCGGTGGAAAGTAAGCAAGCAGCACACACACAACCGCGTGGCTGGTCCTGTGGGCTTGCCACCCCGGAAAGCACTCCGTTGGGGACTGGAGACCGTTTCGGGGAGGTTTGGGCTTCAGGGGCCTCGGAGATCCCTGCTGTTAGCAAGCAATGAAACCTACTCATTCCAGGGGGGACTCACCTCCACGTCGTTGGTCAGCACTTTGGCGGTGATCTGGAAGGCTCTTTCTCTTTCCCACTCCTTTTGTGAAACAAGCCACATTCGGAGAAGCTGTTGGTCAAAGGATAAGCATCCTTTCCATAGTGTCCTGCTGATCCATGCATTCGCATTCTCTCTCTCTCCCCCTCCCCGACCAGCCGCTGCTGCGACAGGTGCTGACCACCCTGCGCACTATTGCTGAGCGGACAGGATAACAGAACCACGGAATGGGCCCTCCACTTGGGGTTGAGTGGGTCGGGCTGGACGTCCCCCTGCAAGGAGGAGGAGGTCCAGGTTGAGAGGTGCACCGGCGCACAGATTAGGGGGCCTGGGGATCAGTCTGAGCAGTGGCCCTACTCACATTAAACATTTCCTGGCAGTCTTCGGCTCGCACATTGTCCCACATCATGGTCCGCAGCAGCTTTCCTAGAGCATCCATGGACCGTTCATAGAGAAACTGAAATCCAAGGTGAGTGGGAGGTGAGGCTGAGGTGAGAGGGCAAGGAGGCCCCACTGGGCTCTTCCTTCCACCCGGGCCTCACCCCACATACAACGATGTGCTCCTTGTCCTTGTCTGTCTCGCCCTCATTTCTGAGACTTTCCAGAGGCGGAAGGGGCAGCAGCCTCCGGATGTTCTCTTCCAGAATGTTCAGATTGTCATTCAGTGAGAGCCGAGGTTTCAGTTTACTGGAGTGAGAGCCACGTGAATGCATGTTAAAATGATCATATAATTGAATATATTGGATTAAATAAGAACATGATGAAAATCAACTGAACTTGTTTCTTTGTACTCTTAAAAGTGGCTACTAGAAAATTTTAAATGATACATGTGACTTGCATTGTATTTCTACTTCACAACACTGTTCTAGACCTACTCAGTTCTTACTCATGTTCAAGGTTTATGTGTGTGAGCTGTCTTCAGATTTCCCTCCTTTCTGTAAACATGGCAACCTGTGCCTTCCCTTCTCTCGCCTCTTCCCACACATTTGAGACATCCCATAGGCTTGCTTTGTATCAGCTTTCCCGGGAGGCTAAAACCCTTCCAGGGCAAGGCCACATTTTGTTGATTGCTGTCCTTTTTGAACCCAGCTCAGTGCCCGACGCAAGGATGACACTTAATCATGTTTATTAAATCAAATTGTCAACTTTTATCATTGGAAGTTCAGAGAACACTTTTTGCATAAAGGTGTTCACCAAAATATTATTTATAGTTCTTAAAAACAGGCCACAATCAAAAATAGCAAGAGGAGGTTGGTGAAGTAATATAAGGCACATCTAAATAATAAGGTATTAGGAGGCCATTAAAAATGACTTCTGTACCCTCCTACAAAGGCGTGTCTGTGGTTCCCTGTCTTTGGACACAGAAGAACTGGGGGCAAAGAAATGTGGGCTTGGAGAAATCTGGAGCCAGCTTGCTCCCTGCAGCCTCAAGATCAACCACCCCACATAGAAGAAAAAAAAAGAAAAAAAAAAGATTTTTGTTACCTCAACATAATAAAAGCCGTATATAAAAAGCCTGCAGGTAACATCATACTCAAGGGTGAAAAACTGAAAACTTTCCCTCTAAGATCTGGAGCGAATAGGATGCTGGCTCCTATTTAACAGAGTACTAGAAGTCTTAGCCAGGGCCCTTAGGCAAATGAATAAATAAATAATAATAAAATAATAAAATAAAATAAAAATAGGGGTGATTTTGTTGTTTTTAAAAACTTTCTATGGTTTCCAAGTTTTAACAGTGAACTTGAATTTCTTATACTGCCGGGGGGGGGGGGGGAATGCTATTTTAAAAATTTGCTTGACATTATTTTCTTCTCCAGGCTTATTGTTACTAACCAACTAGAATTGATTAAGGCTTGCACAATTTTTTAATGGGAAAATTAAAGTTTTTCTACAGGTCAAGATCTAGGAAGAAAAATGTCATTTTGCACAAAATTTCAGTCTTCATATATCAACACATCCGACTCCTCTAAGCAGCCCTTGTCTCCATTAGGCATCAAGTGACCAATCTGTCAGTTTTGCAACTCAGGGGAGAGAAAAGGGCCCTGTTTGAAATAACTCACTGAGGAACTGTGTTCGTTTTGGGGAGGGTGCCCTGGAGTCTGCACTGATCGATAGGTCAGAAGGAGGACATGGGGGAGGAACCATTTTTTCAATGAGAACAGCACAAATTTCTCTACCTGAGGTATCTGATGGCGATTAAGGCTTTCCACCGAACAGGGGTAGCTAAGGAATCCAGGGGCTCGTCCCTGATGAAGTCCTGCCACAAACAAGGAGGTGAAATGTTTCAGAAAAGATCAAGGGAGTTTCCCTTCAGCACGGACGCAGCTGCAACCTCACTGGACCCGTGGGTGCCCTCGGGCAGAAATACAGCCGAGGTCTGCTCCTTGGGACTGGGCAGTTTTACCCACTTTTAGGAAGACAGCCCCACAACCTTGGTCATGGACTTCTCAGGGCCTTGCCTGAGCCCTCTCTGCTCACTCACCAGCATGTAACCGAGCAGCAACTCCTTGTAGGAAAACTTGAACCCCTGATCCTCAGCATCTTGGACAGCGATGCCAATCTCCGTGATACTTCTTGTGAAACTCATCTGCAGATCCATGTCCTAAAGCAAAACGATTCAAGGTACAAGCAGGGGTCTTAGGCAGCTCTCCTGGTTCTATAAACGTGTGACCTGGGGTTGAACGTGTACCCAGAAGGAGAGAGACTCTCCGCTCCTTTTGCCGTGTCTACCTCAGGACATGCAGGGAAATGGAAAAACAGGTCAACTTCCACTTCCGCCCCTGACCCCCACCTGACCCATACATGGAAGTTCCTCTAAAGTAATGGCTTTCAAACTTCTTTGACCATAAATCACAGTAGGAAACAGTTTACAACTCCACCCATTATTTACACACACAATATCTACACCTATCATCTATCTATCTATCATCTATCATCATCATCTATCTGAAATAAAAGTTTTAGGATAGTTATTACTATATGCAATGTATTTCTCATTAATTTAAGTACAAAAATGTTGCTGGTTGTGATTTATTAAATGAATTTCATGATCTACTGGTGGGTCACAACCCACAGTTCTAATGACCCTGCTGTAGTTTGCAGCCCAACTTCCAAACCATTTGTAACCAAATACGGCAACTTGCTCTGTCCTAGATTAGGCTCTGGGATCCTGGCTTCAGAACTGGGTTGGTTAGTTATGTATTGGGATCCTTTCCTCTGGAATCAAATCCAGAGGACACCTATGCTTACTGCACTTCCAGGGAGCATGATTTGTGTTCAAATATGTAAGTTCAAATATATCACATACCTTGTTCATCACAGACATGCCCAGAACCTGAAAATTCAAAGGCAAAAGCAGGTACTAGAGCAGCAGCGAGAGAGTTCCGGCGCCCCAACAAGAAGCCCCGCCCCTCAACCTGGTCTTGCCAAAGCGCCCACTTCCTCCCCCATTTTTCAAAGCGAGGCCTGGTACACTGGCAGGAACTGTCCCTCGGGTGAGCTAGGACTATGCTACAGAGGTTTCGGGCTTCTCAGTTGGAAGAGGCTGTCCTAGACTTGGGCGGGAAAATAGGGGAAGGCACATGGCAGGAAGAGCCGTGAAAACTCCTGAAAGGACGGGTACAGGCGATAGGGCAGCTCACCTTGGAGCCGGATACAGTCAGCTCTGCTCTAATGCTTGCGTTGAAAATGCAAACTGGTTCCCATGCGGTGGGTACGGGAGGGAGTAGTTGTAGGTGCTGGGCTTTGTGTTTGCTTCCTCGGTGTATTGGGCTATGGGCACCCCCCATCCAAATCTGGCATTGCAACGGTCCATCAGATTTCAGATAACTTTTCTTTGCCACCATGCCAGGATATTTCATAACTGTCATAATTGACTTCAGGTGTTTTTCCAAGGAAAAAATTTATTTAAAAATATATTTAAAAATAGATAGCTGTTTTTTAAAAATGTGCCATTGATGGATTTTTTGAGTGTTGTGCCCATCAGCCCATTATCCTCATCATCTCTGAGGTTTTTCTTATACTAGTCAGTGTGTATGGTGTGTTATGGCAAAATTGATTGTACCTTGAAAATGTACAGTCATCATTATCTAAAACATCTTTAATTCCTTTCCTTTCATTTTTAACAAAATTTTCCTCATTGATGGACTAAAAACTAATGTAACATAAAATGTTTTTTTTTTGTTATGTTTTCTGTTCTTGTCATTGTGTATCAAATTTTGGGTCCGTCAGAACCATCTTTTGGGGATCATGTTATACATACAGGTTTAATGATCTATCCCAGAAGACCGTGGTCCACTAGGGATCTCTATTTACAACAGGTTCTCTGTTCTCATGCAAGAGAGAAAGGTCGGTGGCCTTTCAAATACCCCTGAGTTGTGAGAATAATGAGGTGTGAGAATCTTGACCCTGTATGCCCTTCCACTGGCATCTGCTTACATCTACATATCATGAGCTCCCCATGGTTCCATGCTTGCCACACTCACACATGCATAAATGTCAGCCAGGCGGTTTGTGGAGGGCACAGAAGAGGAGATAAAGGAGCATAAGGTACAATCCCTAACATCAAGGTACTAACAATCTAATGGGAAAAGCAGATGGATACATAGTCAATGGAAGCCCCCCAAATCTGGCTGTGAATAAGAATCATTCATAAAACTTTTAAAATACAGATGCCAACCTCTACCCAGACTGACTGAACCCACCTGCCTGGAAAATGGGTCTGGGAAGCTACTTTATTTTATTTATTTATTTATTTATTTATTTATTTATTTATTTTTTATTGCTTAAAGTATTACAAAGGGTATTACATATGTGTCCATGGGAAGCTACTTTAAACTTGATCCCTAGGTGACTATTAGGTGGCAACTTGGGACTAGTCAGCAAAAGGACCGAATTGACAATATGCAGAAAGCACTTTATGAAAGATACAAAAAATGCTTTGGAGGCAGAAACAATAGGATGAATTCTAACTCAGTTCGGCGGCTCTGCATTAGAAGTAGAACACTCTTGGCATGTTTGAGGAGCACCAGGGGCGGTTGGGTGGCTGGGATGAATGTGGAGGGGAGAACAGTACAGCACGAGGTGGATGGGTAGTTGATGGGTGACATATTTTATTCACTTAAAGGTACACCTGTGGCATTTATTTGTGAGCACCGTTTTATGTGGTCTACAAATATTACCATATAAAAGTTTAAACAACTATTATTAGTAATACTTCAGAGGCTATTAAATGGAACTGATAAGCCAGCTGCCCTGAAGTAGAATGGGAGTAATTGTTTGAAGTTCAAAAATAGGCGAGACCACTATGGGTATTACTGATCTGGGAGGCATCACGGGAGTGGTATGACATGAATGTCCCAAGATCATAGGAAAGAGGTAATTTACCTGGCCCTGTTTCACAATAAACTTTTCTGTTCCCACACATTCTCATCTTCCAAACATATCAGACCCTACCTTGCTTTGACCTGTTCCTTTGAGCACGAAGATTCCTAGGGACTGCTCCCCCCCCCGCAAAGTTTGGGAACCCCAGCCTGGAAATTAAGTCAGCCTGTCAGGGTCGTTACCTGACAGCACTGGCCATAGAGAAACAGGACTTGGGATACAATGTCTTGATCAAGCCTGGTGAGGAGCTGACCCTTGGGAGCATGAAGGGCCACGGCCCCATAGACCACCATGACATCAGTCTTGCTCAGGCTCCTTTTCCCACAAAAAAGACCCTGAAGACAAGGAGAAATATGAAAAATCTGACTGAAGGAGTTTCCTTTCTCTCATGTCTTTTCCTAATCCTACGGATGACTAGAGAGGCTAAGAAACGAGCCTGGGATGATTAAAATCTGACTAAAATGGGTACTCTTGTTTGTCCAAATTTAAACACCCTGGATTGTGCTGTGGATATATCAGGCTTTACTAGAGTTACCTGTGAGAGGCTTGTGCTAATGTTTACTTATTAAATTTATCTCCATCAGCGGAAGCAGGTTATTCACAATGGAAACTGTCTATGAGGCCCGAACAGCTGGTAGGGACAAACCTAGGCACACACAGCGCTCCTTGGGGCCTTCTGGGTCAGCATTAGTGACAGAAAATAGAGTAGTGTTGTTATCTAGCTGGTCATTCTACAGGGCCTGCTGTCCCACAGTCCTGACCTGGGCTAAAGACTTGGGGATAGGAGCAAGTATAATATGACCAAAAGCTGTGGAGAAGACTGTGTGTGTTCTTTTTACCTTACATCGATTCATGAAACGCTTTTCCCGATCTTGGAATGTTTTCAGAACTTTTAAGACAACATCCAAGTGGTTCTCGGCACAGTATCCTAAAATAGATGTTATTCCCTAAAATCAGAAAAGATATCTTTGGAGTTTAGCCATTCACTTATTCAATAAATATTTATTGAGCATCAATTATATATCTGGCACTTTTCTAGGTCCTGGACATGTAAAAGGATACAGACAAAACTTCTTGTCCTTGTGGATTTCACAACCAAGTGAAGTGAACTAGATAAACACAAATTCAGTTAATGTAACTATATAGTATTTTGATGGCAATACGTGCTACAGAGAAAAGAGAAACAGAAAAGGGGATATGTTCATTGACTTTAGAGAGGAAAAGCGAGAGAGAGAGAGAGAGAGAGAGAAACATCAATCAGTTGCCTCTCATATTCATCCCAACTGGGGACTTATCCCATACCCTTAGCATGTGCCCTGACTGACCTGGTGGTATGTGGACATTTAATATGGGAGAAAGAAACCTAAACACCATGGAATTTCTGAGAGGAGAGTATATAACACAACCAAATAATTATTTTATACTAGGTGGTCTTATTAACCTGGGGATTTTTTTTTTTTTAAATACACATCCTCTTGTTCTTCCACATTCATATATGCTCTCCGGCATAGGCTAGGGTAGGGAATAGGTCAAAGTGCTTTGCAAAAGCTCTCCAGGTTATACTGATATTCTCTCTAGGTTGAAAACCATTGGTATATAACATTAATTTCACCTTGTAAACTCAATGGTTTTGATGTTTATGATCATACTCAAGTTATAAAGCCTATGTCAAAATATAGCGAAGCTACTCTTGTTAAGTAAAAATGATTAAAACTCATTTTTTAAGATTTTTACAAACCTGGTTAAATAATGAAACACTGATATTTAAACAGGGTAGTGCCATTTTCCTGAAAAATTCTTTTGGGCTACTTTGACTGTATTCCTGGATAATTCTGGATAAGTAAGACATTATCATAAGACTGCCAGATGGAATTAACTGTCATTGTCATAAGAGGAAATTGAGAGAAAGGGCTCTCACCTGTCGTTGATCCCCAAGTTGGTTGGGAGCAATCAGAAATTCCTTAATCTGTGAGCTTACAAAGTTTGTATCTTGGCAGGATGCTAAGGTGGTTCCCAAGGCCTTCCAAAGGAATTTCTGCAAAAGAAAGGACAAGCCAAAGAATGTTAAGCAAGACTCGGAGGACTTAATATACTTTATCCCAGGGCACCCTCATAACACCACAACCCTCAGAGGTGGCTGTCAACTCTGTTTCATCAGCCAGTGTATTGAGACTCCAGGCAGGGAAAGTAATTTGCCTACAGCTGCATAAGTAGCAAGTAGCAGAAAGTGGGTTCATACAACGAGGAGGGTTAGGTAAAGGCCAGTTGGAGACAGAGGAATGGAAGAAGACGCCTTTGAGCATTCTTTTAGCTTCAAGTTTTTAAAACTGTAGTAGATTCTTTTCTGACAGCCAGCCTCACACAACTGGCCCAGTGGAAACTAAGACGCAAGCTACGTGCTAAGTGCTAGGGCGGGGCTGCAATCGGCCTTCCAGGAGTCATTGTCTCCCTTCTCTAGAACAGAACCTCTGGATTTCAGTCAGGAGCATGTCTATCTTGAAGACAGTATGCTCCACATTGTTCTCAGACAGCTGTGGCCCTGTAACATGTGGTCAAATGCGAGGTGAAGAGAAGGTAGCATTTCTCTAACGAGTCCTCCCTCTTTTTATTTTATTTTTTCCCCCTCTGTACTTCTCTATTTATTTTACTTTTAAAAATTCTTTATTGTTTAAAGTATTACATATGAATCCTTTCCCCCCCATTGACCTCTCCCTGCTCATTCCCACCCCCCAGCACACACTGACTGTGTTCATGGGTTATGCTTATATGCATGTATAGCATGTATACAAGTCCTTTGGTAGATCTCTCACATACATCCCCCGCCCTGCTTCCCCCCCCCCCCCCGCCCCTGCCCACCGCCTTCCCTCTGAGGTTGGATAGGCTGTTCAATGCTTCTATGTCTCTGGATCTATTTTAGTTCATTAGTTTATGTTGTTCATTATATTCCACATCCCTCTTTCTTTTTTTTTTTTTTTTTAAATGTTGATTACAGAGAGGAAGGGAGAGGGAAAGATAGAAACATCAATGGTGAGAGAGAATCATTGGTTGGCTGCCTCCTGCATGCCCTCTACTGAGGATTAAGCCTGCAACCCGGGCATGTGCCCTGACTGGGAATCAAACCATGACCCCCTGGTTCATAGGTCGATGCTCAACCGTTGAAACACACAGTCTGGGCTGGCCGCTTTGTGGTTGCAGTACAGATGAATTGGAGCCTGAGCAGCCATTTCACATTATAAGGTAGAGCTAAGGCCCCTTAACTGGACACCAACCTTCTCAATGGAGGTGTTGTTGTAACTGCTCATTTGCTGACTGAAATCCAGACTCAGCTGAATGGTCCAGGCTATGTCACTGATCTCCCATAAAGACTCTTTGAGCAACTGTGGTAGGAAGTAGAAGTCAGATATAGCTGTGACTATTTAGTGTGCTTTCTTGATACTTAGTACCTTATTTTTCAAAAGTATAAATATATATTAAATGGGATTATTCCATTTCCCATATAAAAATGAGTTACTTTAGGACTTTGTATCTTGTTTTATTTTAAAAGCCATATTCTCTTATGTTCTGAATTTCCATTAGGAACAAATCACACAGAATGTGGTAGTCACTATAGGTAAGTGCTTTTTCCTTTCTTTTTCTTTGTAAGTAAAAATTGCTTAAAGACTTAAAAGAAAGTAATCTATTCTGAAACTTAATTGAAGTTAACATTTTTCAAGGTGTGAATAGATTTATAAAAACTCCACAATGCTAGTTTGCTTTAGTATATACTAAAAAAAAAAAAGGACATTTTTGGAGCAAAGAAATGAATATCTTTACGAACTAATTACATATACAGGCACTTTTTGCTAACTTCAACTCTAGTAACTAAACATTCCTAGCTTCACCAATTGTTCTGAGCCAAGGCCATGACCAGCCATCTGAACCCATGTTTTTCTTCATTGAACAATGCATACAAAGGTGTTTTTGTCTTTTTGGAGGACAGCATCCATTGCATTTTCTGAAAACCATTATTCTCTACTTTAAGCTTAGAGAAGGACACAATGTCAAAGCCAATGAAAAACTCTGTATGCATTTTCTTAATAGGAACTCATTCAGTGAGTGGGTCCTTTGAAGGGGAAAATGAAACAGCCTTGGAAATTTGAGGGAAGAAGGCACGTGCAAACAGTTTTGGAAGGAGGCTAGAAGCATACTCAGGACTGCAAGAGGGAAAGAAACTGTCCAAGGCGTCTCTCTAGAGAGAAAACCTTCCTTCCTGGTAAGAACAGTTACTGTGAAATGGTAGCAGGAGAACATAAGGTAGGAATTTTGATGGGGTGGGGGAGATAAAAGAAACAGGAGTAAGGAGAAGAGGTGGATGCTAGAATTAAGGACCAGGAAAGTGGACAGTGGCTCTCACATCTCATATTGGGTAAGAATCACTGTGGGAGTCTTTAAAAGGCATCAATTCTCAAGTACCTTTTGGAAGGGGTGATGATGGGAGGTGGAGGTGCTTGGGAGAAGTGACTGAAAATTGACATTTTAAAAAATATATTTTTATTGATTTCAGAGAGGAAGGGAGAGGGAGAGAGAGATAGAAACATCAATGATGAGAGAGGATCATTGATTGGCTGCCTCCTGCATGCCCCACACTAGGGATCAAGCCTGCAACCCAGGCATGTGCCCTTGACCGGGAATCGAACCTGGGACCTTTCAGTCTGCAGGCCAACACTCTATTCACTGAGCCAAGCCAGCTAGGGCTGAAAATTGACATTTTAAAAGGAGCCGTATGTCAGTTACCAAGTAGTCACGGCATGTAAAGTCCAGCATAGGGCATTTGGTCAATAATATTGCAATAACTATGAATGATGTCAGGTGGGTCCTGGAAATATCCGGAGAGGCACTCTGTAAAGTGTATGATTGTCTAACCACGGTGCTGTTCACCTGAAAGAACACACACACAAAAAATACTGAAAGTAAACTGTAATTGAAAAAATATTCCAAAAAAATAAAAAATTAAGGAAACTGTATGTAATTGCCCTGTAGGCACTTTGTAAACTGAAATCCTGCTCGATTCAAAGCTCCCTGCTCATGGTCGCCTTGACCTTCTGCAGGCTCCTGACACCAAAACCCTCCCTGGAAAGCCAATGCACAACTCCTGGCTGAAATTGACAATTTGCGGAATTTGGCATCATTTGGAGCGCGAAAGAAGAGGGTTTTTTTCTGAAAAAGGGGCACCATGTGGCCCGTTGGTTGTTAGAAATCAGGAAAAAGACAGTGAGAAGCAGATAGAGAAGAAAGTGGAATTGTATGTAGAAGTGGAAATTACGCTAGTCTCAGTTTCTTTCTTATTTTTTTTTAAAAAATATATTTTTATTGATTTCAGAGAGAGGAAGGGAGAAGGAGAGAGAGACGGAAACATCCATGATGAGAAACATTGATTGGCTGCCTCCTGCACACCCACTACTGGGGATCAAGCCTGCAGCCTGGGCATGTGACCTAACTGGGAATCGAACCATGACCACATGGATTAATGCTCAACCACTGAACCACGCCTGCTGGGATCGGTTTCTTTATATGATGGTAAAAGAATGCAATTGCAAGAAGAGAGAGAGAGAGAGAGAGAGAGAGAGAGAGAGAGAGAGAGAGAGAGAGAGAGAGAGAAACAACCCTGAAAATTGGAGAAGATTTAAGAAAGACCCAGAGAAAAATATTTTAAGTACAATATTCAAAACTGTCTTAAACTCTTAAATTGAAGACTAAAGATTGTTGCTCAGATTATGGTGATTTAAAGACGGTAATTCTTAAGTGATTACTTCTAACATCCTAGTCCTTTTCCTAAGAAAAGGAAATGATGATTACTGCCCTATGGAAGCCAGTTCTTTTTGGTCAAGATGGGTAACTTCAGCTGATTCTTTCACCCCATCGTCCACAATTAATCTAGCCGCCACCCTTACCTGAAGCAGCATGGCTTCCCATAGCGCGATGCTAGCATTCTTTCCTAAAAAAAGAAAGGATGCAATAACTGCCCCAGAAATGGAGACTCAGTTTCTCCCTTGCAAGGTCCCCAGTGGATGCTGCAGTTCCATGTCGAGCTTTGTCTTTGCACAGGGGGATTATTTCAGATGAACTTTAACATGCTGCCAACTTTCAAGTGCTAGTCAGGTGGGCAGAGGGTCTTCAATCCATGACGAAATCTAGGCTTTCTGCCAATTTCAACAGTAACTACTGAAATGACCAGATTTCAATATTTCAACATGGAGGAATAATAACTTTTTAGAACAATACCAAAACAGAGTTTCTCTAAGACCAGAGGAAGACCAGGGCAGAAGTAAAAGTTCCCGGGAAGGATGTTGCCCACTTGGTCAGCAACAAGTGTTTCTAGCACAAGTGTTTCTAGCACAAATGTTTTGTACAGAAATAGAACATGAGCAATCAAGGAAAAAATACGGGTGTCTCCTTGTATATCAAGTTCATTGCTTTTACTGCCTAAAATGAACAACCATGGCTTTAGACAGAGAAGTGGAGCCTCATTTCTCTGTGTTTTTTGCCTCCTCAGATCAAGACCGGGTCCCCCTCCCTGTACCTTCCAGAGGCTGCAGGAGCTCAGGTAGGCGTGCTTTCCACAGGTTTATCAACTTGGGGTGAATTATCTCGGGCAGTAGCTTCAGAAGTCCTATTGCACCAACCCCACTTAATTTCCCTAGACTGGCGAGCATAGATATCACCTGTGAGACAGAAGAGAAAATGCTGGTCAACTCAGGGGTATTTGAAAGGCCATCGACCTTTTCCTTTTTACGATTGTCCTGGATTCCCTTGATTCCTGCATTAGCTAATCTTTTGGTAAATCCTACCAGTCTGTTCTCACCGATTCTAGAGCAGAAATCAATGAAAGGTACCGACACTGTAGACATATTTGTTAGTTAAATAAGGGCATGTGGAATGAGTGCTTGAGTAAATGATACATATGCAATCTAAGTAACAGATGTGCAAGTTGTTCCAATGGCACTTATGGATCGGATTCACTCTATGATTATTTTAAAATCAAAAAGTTTAACAAGCATTTCAGAGTGAGAAGATAATGTAGCCAATTATAGTTTCACGAGTGCCATTAGTACAGCAGAACATTTATTATGCCTTTAGTGTTTCTTTTGGTTGGGAGTCTATATAATGTTTATTAGCATTTGCTTGGACCTGAGTCGCCGATATTGGCTTCCACTTATGCCACATTGGTTTTTCCAAACTCACTCACCAGAAGTCTGGCCAGGAGCTGTTGTGGTGAAGGAAGTCTCACTATAAAGAGAAAGCAAGGTTCATTATTGCTGCAGGGGCTAGCAAATTCCAGATTGGGGCTGGGTATATCATCAAAGCCCTATAGTCTTTCTGGAAATGAGTCTCAGATAAGAAAAATGTTTTACCTTTTAAAAAATATGTTTTTATTGAGTTTTAGAGAGAGAGGAAAATTTTGAGAGAGACAGAGAGGAAGATTCTGAGAGAGGGAGAGAGAGAGGGAAAGAGAAATATTAATGTGAGAGAGAAACATTGCTTGGCTGCTTCCTGCACGCCCACCACTGGGGATCCAGCCTGCAACCCAGGCATGTGCCCTGACTGGGAATGGAACCGGCAACCTTTTGGTGCCTGGGACGATGCTCAACCAACCAACTGAGCCACACCGGCCGGGGCTCGCTTTGTTTTTGAATGTACAAACCAACTCCTGTAGAAATGACAAGGGCTGTTGACTCCGAGGCATTCTTCTTCTTTCTCTCCTCTGCCATAATCAGGCTTCGGATGATGTTGAACAGGGAGTCCAGCGTCCCCGTGTATTCGGCAGGTATCACAAAAGTCAGGATGCGTGGCCATAGCACCTGTGGGAAACAGGCCAAGATGCAGGGTGGCTTATTCTTTTCCATAAATTTCTCCTTGGTTCTTGCTGATTTAGAAAAATTTCCCCCCTCTTATTATTTTGCTCTACAGGACAAGTCAAGATGAAATCATTGAACAAGACCTCTGCACAGCACATTCACCTTCAGCTGCTGGTTGCCGTGAGTGTTGGTCGGCGTCTCTCTGTGGGGTTGTCGCTGGAATTGGGGCCGGTCGGTGGATTCTTCAATGTGAGGAAGTGTTGTGGGTGTCGCATCCCTGGGCTCCCCACTCAAGTGCTCCCTCTGACCCTCTTAAACTGGTCTTTGATGGACTCCTGGGTGCACCAGGTATTTTCTGGCCATGAAATCCTGACTTTTGTGATCATTCAGCTCATGGAAAATACAGATTCCAAGGCGCCTGCCCTGAAGTTCAGATTCTATTAGGCTTCAAGGGAGGCCTGAGAATGTGTGCTTTGACTAGCTCCCCAGATGAATGTTTAGCGGCCACTGCATTGGACCACCATTCACTACATAACAGCTTATCTAGGCATGTTAGGGGAAGAAGAGAAATGATATATTAAGGTGCTGATAAACGGCCATTTGCTATCCAGATAGAAGACATTATTTTATGAATGAATTCGATACCTGTCTTTGCGGAACTACTATGTGCTGTGCACTGGGCTCACAATCACCTTGCTCTAGTCCAGCGGTTCTCAACCTGTGGGTCGTGACCCCTTTGGTGGTTGAACAACCCTTTCACAGGGGTCGCCTAAGACCATCCTGCATATCAGATATTTACATTACGATTCATAACAGTAGCAACATACAGTTATGAAGTAGCAACAAAAATAATTTTATGGTTGGGTCACAACATGAGGAACTGTATTTAAAGGGCTAGAAGGTTGAGAACCAATGCTCTAGTCCAGTGATGGCGAACCTTTTGAGCTCGGCGTGTCAGCATTTTGAAAAACCCTAACTTAACTCTGGTGCCGTGTCACATATAGAAATTTTTTGATATTTGCAACCATAGTAAAACAAAGACTTCTATTTTTGATATTTATTTTATATATTTAAATGCCATTTAACAAAGAAAAATCAACCAAAAAAATGAGTTCGCGTGTCACCTCTGACACGTGTGTCATAGGTTCGCCATCACTGCCAGAGCTTCAGGAAGCTGATGACACATGGGGGCACATCCGCTCTTCACTTTGAAATGGGCAGAGCTTTAGAAAGGCGATCGAAGTAACTGTTGGTGGCGACAAAGACCCCTTACCTGAGGCATCCCAATGACCAGTGGGTCCAGCCTTTTTAAGACCTCGAGGCTTGTTGCTCGGACAGATTTCTCTCCCGCTTCGTCCTCATGGGAGGTAGGTTTCGCTGGTTTCTCCTTCAAGAAACATGAAACGGGCGACGTGTTCAGGATCCCTGCCGTGGGCCCCTCTGACGGCACGGGTTGAGTGCTCAGACTCGGGTGGAGGACGCAGCCACTCAACCTAAGGGGCTCATGGAGCCTGGCTGGCTCGGTCTTCAGCATCTAATCCCTGTTTTAAAATGCTTCCTGGAGGAATGGGTTGGGAAAAACACCCCTGACTGAAGCAGAAAAGCAAAAATTGTGAGGACCCATGAGGTGCAGATATTCCTCCTCCTCCTCCTCCTCCTCCTCCTCCTCCTCCTCCTCCCTCCTCCTCCTCCTCCTCCTCCTCCTCCTCCTCCTCCTCCTCCTCCTCCTCCTCCTCCACTTTCTCCTCCTTCTTCTTCTTCTTCTTCTTCTTCTTCTTCTTCTTCTTCTTCTTCTTCTTCTTCTTCTTCTTCTTCTTCTTCTTCTTCTTCTTTTCTCTCTCTCTCTCTCTCTCTCTCTCTCTCTCTCTCTCTCTCTCTCTCCTTTGTAATTTTCTCTGGGACAAAAAATTTCAAATATAATGCTTTCTAGTGGACTTCAGTTTTAGTTGTGACGAACTTGCTAAGACCTCTGAGATCTTTTTTACAGCAGCAAGTACTCCATTGTGCCCAGGAGAGGGGAGGCTGGGGGAAGGTCAATGGGGGAAAAAAGGAGACATATGTACTACTATTTGTAATACTTTAAACAATAAAAAAATTTTAAAAAAAGTTCTCTGAGATCTTACACATGTGCTTTCCCCGCTGTTCATGCAGATGAAGGCAACTCCAGGGCAGCAAGTATAGTTGTGTCTGATGTTCTCTAAACAACTCCTTTGCTCTGCCTCTCTCCACACCACCCCCGGGCCCTGGAGGCCAGGTTGCCCCCTCCTTAGGGAACACTGTGATTTAATTACTTGTTTCAGATAAGTCAGAAGTGAGGTCAGTGAAAGGGAACTGATAACCCTAGAGGCTGAGAAACGTATCACTAGAAGCGACGAGAGTGAAACATAGCTTCTTAATCAGGTACTGAGTCAAACCCCAGGCATTTCTTCCAAAACCCAGTTGAGTCAACCGAACTTGTTACAAGGCGGCGCTCAAAACCGCACCCTCTCCCTACCAGATTCCTGGTGGAGATTACAAACTGGGAGAAGACATATTCGATGAGTGGCCAGCCTTCCTGCGCTTCGATGTAGCATTTCTCACACATGCTTTGGATGAGGAGGAGGGTAGAATTTCTTACCTAGAGTCAGAAAAACGCATTTGCAACACTTCACTATGTTGGGCAGAATGGAAAGTTAGCTTCTCTTATTCTTTAACCTTCATGGATCATTTAGTGGAAATCTTTTTTATTTATTTTTTTTAAAAGGGGGTATAAAGTGAGCAATGTTACTATAATTTAACCAAAATCCGTTCTTCCTAGCTCCCAAGACATACGCTTTATTTTGATACATTATAGAATATTGGTAACTTGGGGCTAAAACACTGCCTCGCTTTAAAAATCCTCAATAAAAGATAGCACATTAAAGTCAAGTTCCACAATCCCTCATCCAATTGGAAACTCAAAAAACTCAGAAAAGTGAGATTTTATTTTTTTAATTTGGTGCCAACTCATTAGCAGCAAACCCCAAACTGAACTGTTTTAAAGCTATTTGTAGTCTTTACTTTACGTACGGTGGCTGTCTACACATTTTCCTGCAGAAATATTAATGGGTTTGACTATATGGGCTATTGTCATGGTAATGTTTTTCTAAAATCTGAAAATTCTGAATCCTGAAATATGTCTGGCATCAGAGACGGGAATGGGGGATTATGAACCCGTGTTACAAGTTTTCAGTAATTTGGTTCCCTTAGTTTATTGGATCGCTTTCCTGGAGGATGGAGAACTCAGATCTAATTCCTTAGTGAACGGGTCTTTTAATGGAGGTTGGGAGGAAAAGAATGATTTGGAACAGGGAGGCAGAGCTACATGGTGGCAATTAGCAAAAAGGTCACCCACTAGTCTCCCCAAGTGAAGAAAAAGGGGGTTCATCTTCTTTCTGTTTTTGCCTTCCTTAAAGTTTCTGTGTTCTTTTATTCTACCCTAAAATCTAGTAATTCTTTAATTGGCCTGGCCAATTACTAGGTCAGGTTTTTCCATATAACCACTCCATTTTTGCATAACTTTTATTTTGAACACAGTCACAGTCAATCAAAGATTCTTAGGGGAATTTTCTTCATTGGTTTCTATGTAGGGCTCTAATCCAAATCAAATATGATTTTCATACAAAAATTATAATTGATAATTTTTAAACATTTGTGTCAGCATAGGTTCTACATCTTTCCTAACATGAACTACTTGGATGAAATAATCTGGAAATATTGAGCAACCTATTTAGTGCAAGACTTGCTCTAGGTACTCCCTGCTTGGAAAACAGGATGTCTGTGCACAGAACAATGCTCAGGGGATATTATTTTTTGGAGGAAGATACATTATAACTATTTTTAGAACTGTATCTTAATTTGGTTTATCTTTTAGTGGAAAAATAGAGTTCTTTAAAAAATAGAATTGATCAAAGTTCTTTATAAAGAAATCTCATAAGTAAAACCTTAAACAGTCAAAACTGTTTTGTTTACTCCTAAAACTACCACCAACCGAATAAAAGTCCCCATTAATTCTCTTACTTTTATACTGAGGTCACCCATGACAACTTTGACTGTTCTTTCGATTGAAGTGATGTGACTCCTCAAGTTGGGCTCTGAAAGACAGAGGTGGCATTGAGGGCATGATTTAGTAGGAGTATAGTATGTTCTAGGATTGATGAAAACCCACTGTGGTACGTATTTGTAAAGTCTCTTGTCCTTAGCATGTTATGTTATTCAGTTCCCTCCTATCTCTTCTTCTCACTCTTTAAAGATGTTGATTGCTTTCTTTGCTTCCTATTATATTTGGTTTCATCTTGTTTAAAATTAAGTTAGAGTCCAAAGTGAATTCAATCCATCAGGCCCAATGGATCAGCTTTAAATTTTGTGAAACTATTTCATATTTCTTGTTTGACTTTTCAACAAATCCCAATGATAACTGAATTTTAAAAACTACTATGATGTAGTGCAGAGATAATTATCATATTTTATAAATCCAAGATACCATTACCTTTATGAGGCACCATTATTTTATATTGCATTAAAAAAACGATAGTGGCTGATTATCATTTAAAATGCTGTCAATTATAAGATATGTTACAATATCATGAAAATATGTGCTTCTTGGAATTAAAAAATATGATAATTGATTAAATTCTGCTCTTTTCTAAATGGACTAATCTCTAGAATACTATGCATTCTTCTTACCCACGCTTGTTTATTGGGCGACTTAAACAGTTTACTAGATCTTCTAAATTAAATTCCCAAGTATTCTACTCATCCTTCTCAACTCATTAAATATAATAAAAGAAGAGAGGTAACTGAAAATGCCTGTTTAAAAATAATAGATTGTAGACATCGAGGAGGACAGAGCTTCACTTGAATATAATGTTCTATAAATATCCCAAAGATGTAGGATAGGATTAGAACAGGCATCGGGCTCAATTTTCTTCCTGGTACAAAAGAAACTACTCTGGCTTCATCCCTATTACTTACCTTCAGCTTTGACAACCAATCGTAACAAAATCAAGATCCCCCTTCGAGTGACTTCATTATTACTTCTTATTTGTTCATCAAAAAATTCCATCAGGTCTGCAGGATTGGAATGGGCTGCAGGTTTAAGAAATACTGGCATCACAAGAACTCATTTTCTTTCTTTCCTTTTTTAAAAAAATATATTTTTTATTGATTTCAGGGAGGAAGAGAGAGACAGAAACATCAGTGATGAGAGAGAATCATTGACTGGCTGCCTCCTGCACGCCCCACACTGAGGGTTGAGTGCACAACTCAGACATATGCCCTGACAGGGAATCGAACCATGATTTCCTGGTTCATAGGTAAATGCTCAACCACTGAGCCACGCCATCCAGGCACAAGTGAAATATTTGTGATTGGGAAGAGGGGAATTCTGTGAGGATTGTCAAAGTCACTGTTAGGTTGGTAGTTAGATTTTATGATGTTCTTGCTTCTATGGTATCACAGAAATAATGAAGCAGCTTGATTACTAAGAGAGCTGTCTTGACCTGGGCCCATTCCTGCTCCGATCTGTGAATGTGACTTTATTTTGAAAAATAGGTTCTTTGCAGATGAAATCAAGTTAAACTTCATTGGCAGAAGTTATTAGGGTGGGCCCTAGTTGAATGTGGCTGATGCCTTTATAAGAAAAGGAGAAGAGACACGGAGACACCAGAACACCTTGTGAACTCAGAGGCAGAGGTAGGAGTGATGCTCACCAGCTTTGGAGATAAAGAGAAACATGGTGAGTGCAGGAAGCAGGGAACATTGAAGAAAGGCCTGGTTAGGGTAAAGCAGTTTGGGTTTGAAATTGTCAGAGATAAAGTGAAAGTTAATTAGGTTGGGGCATAGAGCAGAGAGGAGTATAGAAACAGAAAATCAGAAGAAAACTCGGACATAATAAAAAGGTATCAAAAGTAGTAGAAATGACATGTTTTGGGTAGAGTGGAGGTATGGGAGGTACAGGTTATTCTTGTCTTTTGTCTTCAGGGACTATGTTGGAAGGAACACAGTTTTGTATCCTGACCCTGAGACCTTGGTGCCTCCTCTAACCAGGAGATGGCTGAGATCGTGATGTGAGAGCAAGAAGAAAAGGAGAAGAGTGAAGGAGGGAGAGAGACAGGAATAGATATTAAGAGATGACCAGCGGAAAAAAAGCATGACTTTCGGTTTGACACAGTTTGAAATAATCTCAAATATCAAGAGGTTACCAACTCACCTAGGTTCGCTTCTAAATAAACCCATGCGTATATGGTCAATTAATTTTTGACAAAGTAGCCAAGATTATTCAGTAGGAAAAGGATAGTCTTGTCAGTAAATAGTGCTGGGAAAACTGGACAGCCACATGCAAAAACAAAAAAAATGGAGCTGGATCTCTACTTTACACCATACAAAAATACAATAGAAATGGGATGAAGATTTGAAGGTAATATCTGAAACCATGAAACTCCTTGAAGAAAACATAGGGACCAAGCTCCTTGACATGAGTCTTGGCAATAAGTTTTTATTTATTTTATTAATTTTTAAGCAGTAAACTCTATTATTATTATCATCATCATTTATTTAAAGAGGGAGAGAGAGAGAGAGAGAAACATCAATCAGTTGCTCCCATACATGCCCTGACTGGGGATCGAACCTGAAACCTGGGTGTGTACCCTGACAGGAATCAAACCCATGACCCTTCAGTGCATGGGATGACGCTCCAACCAACTGAACCACCTGGCCAGAGTTTAGCAATGAGTTTTTAGATTTGACACCAAAGACAGAGGCAACAGAACAAAAAACGAACAAATGCGACTACATTAAGCTAAAATGTTTCAGCTCAGCATAGGAAACCATCAACAAAATGAAAAGGCCATGTATGAAATGGGGGGGGGGGAAACCCCACAATTGCCAATGATATATTCAATAAGGGATTAAGGTCCAAAATATACCTGGGACTTTTCTGGTTTTAGAACTGAAAGTTTTATCTCTTGGGAGCATTTGTCACCCTATATATTATGCTCTTTGGGGGAACAGGTAAGATAGGGAAAGACCCAGAATACTGTGAGCTGAAGAAACATGTTGTGCGTGTCTGTGTGAAAGTAACTAATGCGACAGGTTGCACACCCTTCATCATCGCCATCATCATCATCACTTGGAGACATTTTGATTAAAAACCCTCTGGCTGCTTGGTCCTACCTAGAATGAGGAAACAGCTTGAAGCTTCCATTTCATTTTCCTTCTCTGGAGGCTCTGGAACTCTGCACACCTGAACGAGGGGGAAGAAGCAGGTGGTAGATGTTAAGAACAGAAAACCGGTGCAAACCAAACAATCCGTCTGGACAGCATGCTCTGCTTACCTGGTGGAGCAGATTGACGAAGATGCTTCTCTTCAAGTCCTTGGGAAGGGCGACCTCATACAGGGCGGCCGCAGTCAGTATTTGCTTCAGGCTCTAGAATCAAAGGTTGGTTGGAGGCTGCCCATGAAGCAACAAACACAGGATGTGGAAGGCAAATCATGTTTTGTGAGGAGAACAAATCCATAACTTTCCTGCAGTGACCAGGTTTTTTGTGTGCATGTTTTTGTTTGTTTGTTTGTTTGTTTTTTGGTGATTTTGGCCCTTTTTCCTTGTTCACTGCTTCATCAGCTTGAAAAGTAAGTGTGTAATCCCTTTCTGAAGTTTCCATATCCAGCTATGCCAACTTCTTGCTATCATATTTCTCAGCTGCCAGACAGGTATTCAGGTTCCCTGGGGCCTCCTGAGCCTTGTATGCTCCAGGATGGTTGCCAGTGGACTCTCTGAATCCGCTCTTTAGGGTGTGATTCTTACCTGGGTGACATGGAAATCAATCTCTTTGTCACTATACTGGTTCAGGAGCCAGGGTACCTGGCCCAGGGCATATTCACGGAGGTCTTCCCGATGGAGCAGCAGGCTCACTGAGGGGCCATGGGCCTTCACGATGGACAAAGTCTGCAGAGGCAGCAAAGAAATAGCACTGATAGTTCTTCATTACGCTTTTTGTACATTTCTTAGAACACCATGAGATTTAGATCTCCTGCCCCAAAACTTCCTCATTGCTTTCAGTCAAGACATATTTCTTAAAAACTTTAAAAAAAATGTTTAGGTTAAGAGCATTGTATGAGGCAGTTATATTTTTATTTGTATTTATATCTATACCTGTATCTACATTGATTCTCATTTCAATACCTGACCCTCTTATTTATTTAACCTCTCTCTAATAGTCACTTTCTTTCACTGTGTTAATAAGTTTAAAATTTCCCTCATATTAAAAAAGTCCTTTGATTTCACATTACTTTGACCAACTATCATTCTCACCCAGTTCTTTCTCTTTTCTTACACTTAGAGCAAAGCTTTTTGAAGAAGTTTATTTTTTCGATTTCCTCTTCCTTCCTTCCATTTATCTCTCAATCCACTAAATCTGGCTTCCATTGACATAAATGAACACATATGAAATATAAATGTAATATGTATTGATTATAAAAGTTCAGAAATTCCTCAAGTTATGATGAAGAAAACATTGCACCCATAATACTCATAGATAATCACAGCTTGGTGTATTTTTAATATGGTCTTTATTTGACCTTTAAAACCTTTTTCTATGGATTTAAAATTTTTAAAAATTAACATTTTTTAAACATATAGTTTTACATTCTGCCTTTTCTACCACACTATTATATTATGAACAGTTTTCTATTAGCTAAATTTTTCTGAATGAAAACCACTTCAAAATTTAATGGCTAATAACAACCACTATTATTTTCACTCAAGATGGTGTATCAGCTAAGATGGTTCTTTCAGCAGATTTCTGTGAACTGAATCCCTTTCAAGAGTTTTCTTGCTTGGGCACTATGCCAATGGAGTCTAGATTTCTCTTTGCTTCAATCCCTTCTTTCTTAGATTGTAAGATCTCATTCCACTTGGTTCTCCCACTTCTTCAGTAGCACATTCTCAGTTCTTCATTGTGAGTCCTTCTTCCTTTGCTTTCCCTTAAAAAAATCTATTTCTCCCACCTCAAACTCTATTTTTGGCACTTTTCCACTCTAGGTACTCTTTTTTAAAATTTTATTTTTCAATTATCATTTGAATTCAACACTATTTTGTATTAGTTTCGGGTGTACAGCACAGTGGATAGACATTCATTCTAGGTTCTAAAGTGTTCCCTCTGATAATTCAATATGTACCCTTCTATCCACAACCATTTATTCAATTGTCATGTATATAAAGCTGATATCTAAATCTGTGTATCTAGTTTTTGCTTTTTGTCTTAACATCGACCCTGAATATTCCCAAACCCACTACTATCTCCACTTGGATGTCCCATAGGCATTCAAGTCAAAATGTCTAAAATTAAACACATTGTTCTTACTGCCCTAAATGTGTTTGTTATTTTTCTTGTTTTTCTCATCTTGATTAATGGCCCAAGATCATTCAAGTTGGTAAGAACCATCCCAGATGCCTTCTTTTCCCTCTTTATAAACACCTAATTGATGCCAAGTCCTGTAGACCCTATTTTTCAGCATGTGACTCCTTAGATCTGTATACCGACACTACATCTACCGATCCATTAGCATTCATGACCTGGAATGTTTCTATAGCCTCCCAATAGTCTTGTCCTATTCCATCCCTATACCCCATCCATCTTTAGCACTGATAGTAGGATGACTTCTCTGGCATTCAAATTCTTGTTTAAAATCTTTAAAGGTGTCTCATTTCTCAAAAAAAAAAAAAAAAAAAAAAAAAAAGTCCAAGTTCCTGAATAGTATTCAAGGCTCTTCATTGTGTGGCTAACAGTGGTTCTCAACCTTCGGGCCCTTTAAATACAGTTCCTCATGTTGTGAAACAACCATTAAATTATTTTTGTTGCTACTTCATAACTGTCATGTTGCTACTGTTATGAATCGTCATGTAAATATCTGATATGCAGGATGGTCTTAGGCGACCCCTGTGAAAGGGTCGTGGCGACCCACAGGTTGAGAACTGCTGGGCTAACACCTTTCCAGTTTCATTTCTTCCTGCTTCTCTATCCCCTTCCCGCTGTCTGTCCCCTTTGCCTTCTCCCACCAGATTCACTCAAGTATGCATGGAATCCCATCCCCGACCTATGCTCCAGTAGGTTTTATTCCCTCTTTAGGGCATGGACCTTCTCTGTGTTAAATGACTTCAGAGGTTAAAAGTTCAGTCTCAATGCCACAGCCTTTCTGGTGCTCATCACTGGAGTTGGGTGCTTCTCTCTCTCTCTGCTCCCTTATCACTTTATGAACCTTCTTGTCGCTTGCCTGACTCTCGTGGGAAGTTAGGAAAGTAGTCATCAAATTTGTATTGAATTCTGTTTTTCAGGTGTCTTAAAGGAAAAACTTCTGTAGGATATTTTTAAAAATGCCGTGTTTGCTAATGATTTAAGTCACCCAGCATGTTAAAAAATAAATGCCTTAATAGCTCAAACTACAGAAAAGAAACTAAACTCCAGAAGGTAGCTACATGTTAAATCTTTTATAATAGAGCAATAGGGTATTAGCTAGCATATAATTTAGCCCACTTTTAAAAAAACTACAGCAATTAAGCAAGATAAGAATGGGATTATATATATGCACTGTGTGATCTATTCTCTACAAAGAATTACAGTATTTTGAAGCAGCCAAGCAAATTCTTTAGATGTTATTTCAATGTGATATCCACATACACAGGAAATTTCTGGGGACTGTTGGTTTTCAGAACCAGGGACTCAGCCCAAATATGGGTTATGGTATTTGAGACATGAAATAGCTAACATGCTATATATTCTTTTCATTTTATCTTGTCTATGGGGATTCTGGTCTGTTTAATATCTCTGTATCCCCAGCACGCAGAACAGTGTCTGGTGTGTCCTGCTGACTCAATATATATTAGTTTAAAGTCAGAATGAATAAATATGGATTTGAAATAGGAAAAAAAAAAGGTTTGATAGGTTGATAGTGGGGCCATTAAGAAAATCAAGTGAATAACAAACACATTTGGGGCACACAACCCATAGCTTTAAAAAAAAATTGAGATGACCAATCATGTGAAAAGAGGAAGTTCAGCCAGCATGGAGGAGAGCCAGTCTGGGGCTCCACTCACTTGTATGGGTGAGGTCATGGGTGCCCACTTCTCCATGATAAACCGGAACAGCATGAAGATCTTGTCAGATAGTCGCTTGGCGTCCAGTCTGGGATAGGGGAAATCTCTCCAGTGGTTGACGTACTTGTAAATGGCCTTGCTGAACTTCTCAAGGGCTGCATTTTAAAAACAACCACAGACTGAGAAAAATATAATGGACCACAAAATAATTGAAGAGTACTGATGATTAGCAAATATAATCTCTATTAGCAAATGTAATCTCTCTCTATAAAAGCCTAATATGAAAATTTTCCCCTCTGGAATTCGGCTGCTCACTATGACGTGTGCTGACCACCAGGGGGCAGCACGGAACACAGCAGGTGTCAGTGACACGGCACTGGCAGTGGGCAGCAGTGGAGGCTCTGCCAACCCCGATGGGCCCCAATGAGAGCCGGACCACAGTGGGATGGTGGAGCAGGTGAAGGGGTGGTGCCAGGCCACAGTGGGGTGCCAGGTGGGACTGGGGATGTGAGAGGGGCTGCGAGCCTGGGGGCATGAGCTGGGGCCCAATCCCCACAGGCCACCCCAAGGGACCCCACCCATGCACGAGTTCATGCACTGGGCCTCTAGTTGTTTCTATAAAATCTTATGATTATACCAAATAAACATATAAAAAGTGTCCAGCCACACTGGTAAAATGTGAGTTAAAACCATAATGAGATACTATTATATATCACACATAATGGCTAAAATCTAAGACAATATCCAGTGTTGACAAGACTAAGGTACTGCTGGTATTTTCACATACTGCTGGTGGGAGTATGAACTGATACAGATACTTTGAAAAACTATTTGACACTATCTACCATGGTTGACTATGTGATCTTGGTGACCCAGAAATTCCACTTCTAGGTATGTAATCCTCCAATTTAATAATGATGTAATATGCAAATTGCATGTCACTTTGCAACAAAGATGGCGGCGCCCACAGCCAATAAGGAGGGAATGTGCAAACTAATGTGACAAAGATGGCGGCAGCCAGGCTGGGACGCTTGAGACGCCATGGCGATGATGCAGGTGTTCCGCCCCGCCCCGGCCGCTTCAGGCCTCTGGACAGAGCACAAAGGTGGAAGGCGGCTCCAGTCCAGAGCAAAGGCAGTGCCGGCAGCCAGGGGAAGGAAGGCCTATTCTTGCATGAATCTTCATGCATCGGGCCTCTAGTAATTAGATATGCATACATATAGGTAATAGAAACTCTACGAGAATGTTCATACGAGGGTGTGTTTCTTTTTTTGCTGGGGGGTGGGGGGGGGGTGTCAGAGCCTCAAACAGAAAACAGTCCAAATATCTGCCAACGGTTAGAATGGAAAATTAAATTGTAGTGTAGATATGTAATTGTATATAGAAATAAAAATAGACTACAGCTACACAAAATGACATGTATGAATCTCACAAATGGGCAAAACTAATTTATGATATTAGAAGTCAAGATTGTGAGAGAATGGAGAGGAAGATGATTGGGGAAAAAGACAAAAAGGACATCTGGGGTGTTAATAATGTCCTACTTCTTGACGTGAGTGATGGTCAAATGGATATGGTCATTTTGTTACAGCTCATCGACTTCTGATTTGTATGCTTTCCTGTGTGTCTGTTTTACCTGAATAAAATTTAAAAAGACCTTGGGCCTACAAAAATGTCCATTTGGGCCACTAACCCATATGAATTTGTATCAAGTGCATGAAATAATATTATTTTTTCCTTTAGCCCTCATTCTACCCCTTTCATTGATGATAAAGAAAAATCATAGTTTACTCTCTCAAGGGTATTCCCGATGCAAAGAAAACTATAGTAAAGATGCCAAGTATCTTAGCTTTACAGCTGGCCACTTATTGGCTCATTCACATTCCCTCTGAACTCTTTATGATAATCTCCCACTACACTTTATCATAATCTTTTGTGCATGCATTTGTTTGTGCTTGTGTGTGTATGTGTCTCACGCTGGCCTATAAGTAACATGAGAGAAGGCCTGATGTTTTGTCTGTTGATGGTATTCGACACAATGGATACAGGGTCTACTTATTTGCTGATTGACTGAGTGAATAGATGGGTGGATGGATGGCTATTGAACTTTATACCTTTTCTTTGGGGGCAGTCAGGCAGAAGTTGCTCTAGGACCAACGAGCACTAAATGACTTGATAACACAAAGACAGAGAATTCCCTTATTCATTGCCATTATGATTTCTGATTTTAGTTTCTCTTACTTACTTGGTTGCTAATTTTGCAAGTAGAGGTGCCAAAGTTTATTTGCAGAACACGGTATTAGCTGTCATAGTAGGCAGGGATAGCAAAAAGTATTGAGAAGTCCTTGAGTCAGGCTGTTATAATTCAAATAATGGCTCTGCCACATACTAGCTGTACGACCTCAGGCAAGCTGCCTACCCTCCCAAAACCTTAATTTTCTCACTTTCAAAATGGAGGAAAATGTTATCTACTTAATGGAATTACTGTGAAGGTTAAATGAAATACCCAAGGCAGTGCCCAGGCACATAGTCAATTTTCAGTATATGTCAGATATAAATATTACCTTCTCCCACACCTGAGACCTATATGTTCATGCTGACCAGTGTCACCCCAATTAATTTAATGAATATTAAAATAAATAAAAACAACAATGACAAAAATTACCTTCATTGAGGACAGAACAAGAGGAAAAGGGCAAAATAGAGTAAAATAGTCTTGGCTGATAGGTAAAGAAGACATTCCTGACAGTATGGCTTTTAAATAATACAATATAATAATATTGGAGATGTTGGGGTGGAGGAATCTTTATTTGATGTTTTTTGGGGTGAAACTGAGATTGAGTGAAGGGCGGAGGCACCTGATGGCTCTGTGGCAGGTCGGAGTTAAGAGTCTAGGCTTCTAGAACCATCCTGAAAGCCTCTCACTGTGCTGTAAGTGCTTTCCCCTAGAAATTCTGGGGCATGTTGCTCTTTGTAGACCCTTGATTACTGTGGATGAATTTTAGCTTGAAAGTGTGTGTGTGTGTGTGTGGGGGGGATTTATGACCATAATTTGTTTACCTATTTTACTTGATTTTGTGATTGCTTATATTTGATTAGATTGTTTACTTATCACTATTACGATATTGCATTACAAAGAGATGCTAAAATTCAGCCAACTGGTAAGAGCTGGTAAGCCCTCATTATCCTTGTAGAGAAATAGTGATCTAATTAAAGAGGAGGCTAGTAGAAGTGGAGGCCATACAGCGCAGTGGAAAGAGTATAGATTGGGTGGTTACATAGACCTGGGCTTGGATGCCGCCCCTGCACCTCATCGACTGGGTCGCCACCTTGGGATGATTGCCTAACTTCCATGGCTCTCACATTCTTGTCTGTTAAAGGGCCTGGCCTAATAAGCACTTACTTTGCAGAACTGTCATGAGGATGGAGAGAGAGAACTCTCTGCCGGGGCCCTCCCTATGGTGGGCACTCGATAAATGGCAGGTGTTGGAGAAGACAAGACTGGTCTTAAAGGGGAAAGCACAGGGTACCCACCGATGCAGAACGCTCCCTTCATGCTTTCCTCCTCGGCCAGCCTGAGCATGGTTTGCATGGTGAGCAGGGTCATCATCATGAAGGGAATGCTCTGGGACGCTGCCGTGGGGCAAGAGGAGAAAGGCATTATCTTCTCACACTGGGGAGGCCCGCTACGCCTCCCTCCTCATATCAGCACTGTCCACACAAGCGTCCCAGGCTGCCACGGGCAGGCGCAGGAGGCTGGAGGAGGATGCTCTCCATCCCGCCCCACCACCATCCAGGTCGTAGTTAGAGGATTAAGGAATGGCACTAGCTATCTGGCCACCTATGTTTAGTAGCAATTTCTTATTTGGATAATGATTTCATGAATGCTCATCCCTTCCATCAGAACTGACCTATATCCCCAGGGCCTAGCACAGATAATAGGTGCTCAATAAGTATCTGTTAAATAAAGTGGTGTAGACAACAATCTTAAGAAACCCATCCTGCCTATAAGTGTCCATTGGTTTGCAGAATACGCCATGTGGAAAATGTGCTTCTGCAAACACAACGCTGGATGAAAGGGAAGGTGAGGGTGGGTGATAATCCAGCCACATTCAGAGCTGCACGGACCGACCAATGGCAGTCGGCAGGCTCATCTCTGCCTGTAACGTACACAGCACCCAAATCCCTGGAGATGCTCTCCCTTCTGCTGTTTGCTCCCACTGGGGTTTTCAACAGTTAGTCAGGGGGGCTGTTTCCCAGGAAAACGTGGAGACTGTTCCCTTCATACCATAGCTGGTTGCCAGCTCGGCCAGGGCAAGCACAACGAATTCATTGGGCAGCTCCAGGATCCTGAAGTTACTTTGTAATTCATACATGACAGAGTTGAAATCATGTGCAGCAAGAGACACCAAAACCTCGCCAGCCAGCATTCTGATTTCTCTGAGGACCTGAGGAAGAAAAGGAAAGCAGCAACAATGAGCAGAGAAAGTGCAGAGTGAATCTGCAGAGGGGAAATAGAATACATAACATTTCCCTGGCTTTGGGAGAGAGGGAGAAGAGGTTGTTTATAAACCCAGGGCGAAAGCCACAGGGTAGGTGCCAGTAGCAGGGAAAGAGGAGGTGATTTTAGTTCACTTTCAAGCTAGGTTTTCACAGAAATCTTGTAAACTTGGGGTCCATACATATTTTCTTGCTGGTGGATCAGGCACCAGAAACATAGGATTTACGTTTTCTGTCTGAGTGATATGAATTATTGTGTTGAATTACTGGGGTGGAAACGCCATGAGGAGAGGAAACTGGGACTAAGAGGCCAGAGCTTTGTGTCTTAGCACTGTCCTGATCTAACAATATCTTTGATATTGGAGATATTTAGAGAGTCTTCTGCTTTTGAGAATGGTGAACTAGGCAATTTTTTTTCCTTTTTATTGAATTTATTGGGGTGACACTGGTTAACAAAATTATACTGGTTGAGGTGCACAGTTCTACAGCCCATCATCTGTACACTGTATTGTGTGTTTACCACCCAAGTCAAGTCTCCTTTCATCGCATTTATCCTCTCTATATGAAGTAGGTAAATTTTATCAAACCTACTCCTGAGAAGTTGCCTAAAAAAATCTCAAGCTCTAAAAGTAATCATAGATTGTTAGTTCCCTTGGCAGGTAAACAAATAAAAATCCTTTCTGGAAGAAAATACCATTATCCTATGGCTCAACATAATTTCTTCAAATAATTTTCAGATTCAATGCTTATGTACATAGATAAGTAGGCACACAAAGAAATAAAAATATATACGGGAGCCCAAGGACACTGGATTCTAGTCATTTGTTCTGTTAATACATAGTTTGTCACTTTGGAAAAAACACCTCTCTAAACATCAACTACCTCATATAAAAGTGTGTTGGGTAATATTCCCTCTAAAGTCTTTCTTAGTTTTGCCTGAGTTTCCTCATCTGTGAGAGGGTAAATAACAGACACTGATACTGTAGACAGGTTACCACGAAGAACAAATAAAAGGGATGTGCAGTCCTGGCAGCGATGTACAAAAAGCTTATAGACGTCTGCATGGGTGCAGCGAGGCCACTTAGAGACCTGTTGCTGGCGGCGACATGGACTCATCGTCAACAATCAAACTTACGTTGTTGTCTCTCATGTCCTTAGAAGCATAATAAATCAACTTTTGGACAATGGCATTATCCAAGATGTCAGCATTCTGAATGACAGAAGTGAGATGACTGTAAATGTCTTCCTGTGAACGTACAAGGGATACACAGAAATTTGAGTTGCAGAACTAAAGGAATCTCATGAAATGCAAATGAATGACACCGTTAAACTACACAATGCATCACTAGGGATGTTATGTATCTTCACTGGGGCTTCCTGAACATGATCCCCGTCTTCAGGAATCGAAGGCTTTTAGGTAGACCCAAGTTCATTCTAAAAACTGTTTTAATTAACATGACTACATTTCTATGGCAAAATCTAACTGAAGGCAGGGGTCGGCTACCTGATGACCAAAGTCTCTTGGAAATCTTTCCTGTAGGGCACTCAGGGGAATGGAAATGCCCATCAACCTCATTGTTGCTCTTATCACCAGGGCATGACTAGTGTTAAGGAACAAATGTGACTCCCAAAGAGGCCACTAGGCTACAAAACTTGTTCCTAAGGGAGATTTCTAGGCTCTTGCTTCATTCATGTCTTTGTGGGGAGAAAGTTGTGATTTTTTTTTTTTTTAAATAGAGCTACAGACTCTGGGAATTGTATGGCTTGACCAGATGCAGTGCATGAAGGCTCTTCCACATCACCTGGGTGGCCCCATGGCCTCTGGAAGATGGGAGACTGGTGTTCTGAAATCTTCCACAGCCTCAAGCATGTTACCTCGAGGTACTGCCCCCACATTTAAAAGTGAAAGAACCCTCTTTGCATACAGACTCTTACATATTGTCAGGGCTGAGAACCACTGGATTAAGAGGTGAAGAAAAGGGTGTTGCCCTTCCCAGGGAGGCTGCATTGAATAATTACTAGGGCCATTAATTACTTTGGAGTCAGACAGGCTTGTGTTTGGATGTCGTCCTGCTGTTCTCATGCAACTCATGTCACTTCTCTGTGCTTCCCTTTTCTCAGTTGTCAAATGAAAATCTCAATAAAGACCTTATAAAGTTATGAGGAGGGAATATAATATGATGCACTATTGTTTGGAAAGCAGTACAGTTATTTTATAAAAGGTTAATGAAGTCAGAATAGCCTTCAGAGGAAAAAACCTCTAATTGTGAATTGGCATTACAGGTGATTAGGGCAGGTGTTTTGAGATTTTCAGGGGCGCCTCAAATTCTACAGCTGTAATCTACACGGTTGTGAGTCCAACATCCCCCACTTTCCACATATTCCTGCAAAAGGTTACAGAAAGGGGCAGTCTTTGGCAAACTTCTAGAACTGGATACTCTGATTCCTTAAATGCCAAATAGAATTGGTTAGACATTGTAATGATTGTCATTGTAAGTGTATTTCCTGAAAAGTTGATTACCACATAAGAAGCCCGAGAGAAAAGAGGAGGGCTAGGCAAAGAAGGGCATATGTGAAATGTAATAAACAGACTAGAAGAGGTCAATGGGAAAGAGATTTTTCTCTCTCCTCCTTACCTTGCTGATATTATCGTCCTTGCTCAGCATGTCGATGGTGAGATTGATATATCCAAAAGTCTCTACAATGCATGGAGAAAGAATTAAGTGTGTGCTAAAATGCCTTCCTGTTAATCACAATCAATAGTCCCCCAAAGATTTCACTTTCTCACTTTCTCCCTCTTCTCTCTTTCTCTCCCCACCCCCTCTCTCGCTCTCCCTCTCTTCTCCTTAACTGTCAGCTCTCGGTTGGCAGAAACTATGTCTTATTATTCATATTTCTTGTACTTGACACACTTGAAACGAGCCGATGCTGAGTATTTCCCCCCCAAAACCTAAATTAAGTGTGGAGGGAAAGATAAAAGATGCTAAGTTCCTATGTATCCCTCCAGTCCCATAGGCATCACCTGTAGCCCCTCTCGCAGGCTCAGCTCCCAGAGTGCATGAGCTGAATCCCCTACAGCTGATGTGAGCACGAGAAGGCAATGGCGTGATGCAGTTCTCTTCCCTCAGCCCATCTTCTCGCTCCCTTCCCACCCCCTCTCCCCTCTGGGCCCTATTAGGTCCCCTTATGGTCCCATGCTCATGGAACCTCGCTCTTTTCTGACAATAATCTAAAAGTTTTTGACTTGCACTCTCCAGCAATATTTGTATTTGAAGAAAGCTCTCTGGAAAACTAAAAAATAAAGATAATAAAATAATAATAATGAAAACCGAGTCAAAGAAAACGCGCCCTTTTAGGCCACAGGGCAAGTTGGTAGACGAGATGCTTTTGGAAGTGGTGAGTTTCCACAAGCCTCCAACTCCGACAGAGCCCCTTAGCAGTCTCTTTGGGCAACGCAGAAAGGCAGCCACACTTGAAAATTAGGGAAAATATTTCCACAGGATTCTTCCAGTATTTAAAACCAAACAGTGTGGACCAGAATAAAAGGGGGAGTAACCTCCCGGGGTCATCTGATCATACAATTTAAAATGGGCAGGTCCCACCTCAAGCCTATAACTTTTTAGTAAAACGTGTTTTGTTTTTTCCTTTAGTAAAAGGTTTCTCTTTGCTTTAAGCAAGCCCTGTTCATTGTTTCTGTACTTGCAGGTTAACACACCTTTGAAATATGACATAACCACCCTCAGCATGGAACAGAGGGAAGGTGGGGGTGGTGGGTGGAAGATGATCAGCCGCAGAACCTGTCTGCATATATGCATACCCCATGGACACAGGCAATAGGGTGGTGAAGGTAGGCCCTAGGGTGGAGGGCTGGGGGTGGGCTAGAAGGGTTCAATGGGGGAAGGAGAGGGACATTTGTAATACTTTCAACAATAAAGATTTTTTTTAAAAAAAAATCACCACCCTCAAGAGAGCACCTAATCTTTAGCCTGTAATCCAACCCCGCCTTGCTTCCTCCCACCTCCGAGTAATCTTCCTTACGTGCCCTCCTTAATCTCAAAAGCAGAAAAGCCGCCGTGAGGCTTATTCCGCCGAGCATTTGAGAGCTTGCTCCAGCATATGGCATCAGTTTGGCTCAAAGGAACTTTTATAAAATTTATGTACACGTTTGGGTGTTTCTTACAGCGACAAAAAGCAATTGTCTTTCTTCGTATTGTAGCCACCTTCTCTTCAGGTAGACTACGCATTTTCAAAGAAGATAAGCCACAGTCATCTCTCAGGCTCCAGGCCTATCATCGGTGGTTTACAACGAAGGCGGTTTTATTGTTTTGGAATTGAGGGAGAGTAGAGAGAAGCAATCTTACTTCAGCATAGCTTTTCAGAGAACCTTTAAGGTACATAACCTCCCAGCATGACACATTCCACCCTCAGCCCCACGTATGCACATGGTCACACAGACACATCACCCCTAACTCCTCAGAAGACCCTGATGCTTACCTACAATTTCCACCGGGCCCTGGGACATCCTGCCGCTATTTCAGGCTAAGAGATAGCACCTAAGTATCAGAAACAGTGAGGCTAACGGGTCCAAGGAGCAGAGTGGCAGGTTTCTCATTCAAGGTTCACATCGGGCTCCCTACATGCAAGGCCCTCCCTGACTTGACTGGCAAACTGATCTGGAAGCTCCCAGCGACGGGCTGCTGTTGAGGAGGATGCTGCGTTCTACCACCACGACATTTTCTTGCTTCTGACCTCCTGCGGACCAACAAGATGGCAGCATCTCCCCGAATGGTGTCCCTTTGGTGGAGACCAGTGCCCGAGAAGGAAGAAATTAGAAGCTGGAACTCAAACCATTTTTGTAGACCAAAGGAGCTCCTCTCCCTAAAGTTGGGTCCATGGATCACAAATCCGGGAACGGTTTTCAGGGGTCACTTTACAGGCTTGGTGTTGGTAAGGCCTGTGTGGTGGTCTTGGTGATGGTTCTACTTGGTGAGTCACTCACTCCTCCTGGGCATGCTCAGTGGACTGGAATCCCTGCCAGGGGCAGTTGAGTGGAATGTCCAACTGACAGCAGCGAGCAAAGAGCCTTCTCTGCCTCCTTCCTCCTCTCCCTGCCCCACCCCCTTCATGGACTTGACCTCATTCCAGGCTCAGGCTTTTTCTCTTGACTCCATTCTTCCTTCTGGTTTTCTTTTTTGTTAATCCTCATCCCAGGATATTTTTCCCATTGATTTTTAGAGAGAATGGAAGGGGGAGAGAGGAGGAAAGAGAGAAAGAGAGAGAGAGAGAGAGAGAGAGAGAGAGAGATGAGAGAGAGAGAGAGAGAGCTGGGGGAGAGAGAGAGAGACTGAAGAGAGAGAGAGAAACGTCAATGTGATAGAGCCACATTGATTGGTTTCCTGCTGCACTCGCCCCCCGACTGGGACAGGGATGGAACCTACAACCCAAGTACATGCCCTTGACCAGGAATCAAGCCCATGACCCTTCAGTTCATGGGCTGGTGCTCTAACCACTGAACAACCAGCCAGGGCATCTTTTCTGATTTTCAAATCATTTTTTTAAATACAGATCTCTTGGCTATAATGATTTCAATTTTACTAGTATGGGCCTAAATCTGGTTCCCATGCTCCCCTAACCCTAACTCTATATGACCACAATTTCAAAGGTGTGTCCAGATGGTATGTTAATGTGGTAGATGTTAGAGAGAGTGGAAGGGGTCTCAGCAGTCTACAGGTCTGGATGGAAAAGGGGCTGAGGGGAGGGGCTCAGCACAGTTCTCAGCTTCTGCTGCTTCTCTGGCTAACTTCTATTCATTAGTGACATTTAGCTCAGATTCAAAGGTAAAATGCTTCCAACTAAATCTTTGAATGCATCTTTCTTTTCATAGATAGGTATTCTGCACTGTATTTATTGTAGAAGGCCTCAGCAAGCTGGGTGAAGAACAAGCTCAGTTTCCCAATTCAGCATCACCATTTTCTGATCTGTCCACAAGTAGCAGGACTCACGTGGTATCCTTATTTAAAACTAGAGTCCCTCAGCCCAGCTGGCATCCTCTCGCAATCCGGGACTGCTGGCTTCTAATCACTTGTCTGCCTGCCTGATTGCCCCTAACCACTCTGCCTGCCTGCCTGATCGCCCATAACTGCCTCTGCCTCAGGCCTGCCAGCACCACGGCTTCATCTGGAAGGACATCCGGAATGATGTCCGGAAGGTCCTTCTGCTGTCTGGTCTAATTAGCATATTATGCTTTTATTATTATAGACCAGAGGCCCGGTGCATGAAATTCATGCACGGGGGGGGGGGTGTCTCTCAGCCTGGCCTGCGCCTTCTCTCAGTCTGGGAGCCCCCAGGGTATGTCCGACTAACAGCTTAGGCCCATTCCCTGGGGGTAGCGGGCCTAAACCAGCAGTCGGACATCCTTAGTGCTGCTGCAGAGGTAGGAGGGGCTCCTGCCACCACCGCTGCGCTCACCAGCCATGAGCCCAGCTTCTGGCTGAGTGGCACTCCCCCTGTCGGAGCGCACTGACCACCAGGGGGCAGCTCCTGCATTGAGCAGGATCTGGCTGAAACCGGCTCTCCAACATCCCCCAAGGGGTCCCGGATTGTGAGAGGGTGCAGGCTAGGCCAAGGGACCCCACTGATGCATGATCAGGGCCTGGGAGGGATGCAGGAGGTTGGCCAGCTGGGGAGGGACCCCGGGAGGGCTCCAGGGTGTGTCTGGCCCATCTTGCTCAGTCCTGATAAGCTGGACCCCAGCAGCAAGCTCACCTAACCTACCGGTTGGAGCGTCTGCCCCCTGGTGGGCAGTGCACGTCATAGTGAGCGGTTGAGTGGCCTTAGCATATCATTACATATTGCACTTTGATTGGTTGAGTGGACAACCGGACGACCGGATACTTAGCATATTAGGCTTTTATTATATAGGATGTCCCTTCCCAGGCCTGCTGCAGACCTAGTTCATTAGAATGAGAGGCAGAAATCTGTACTTTCAATGAGTGCCCCTGGTGATTCTTAGGATTGCTGAAGCGTGAGAAGCACTGGCCAAGATCCTTGACCAATCACCAGTTACTTGAAAGGTGTTCATTGGATTGGGCAAGAACACAGCTGCTCATCCTGAGCCCCATGACTCACCTACCCATTGGAGAAGGGCCGAGAATCGGCTGGGTCAGAAAGGCATTGAGTGATGATGATAATAATTAAAGCATAATATGTAAATTGACCAAATGGCAGAACAGCGGAACGACCATCCAGACGACCTTCCGGACGAAGCCAGGGCTGCAAGGGCCGAGGCAGCCGGGGCTGCGAAGGCCTCCTCTTGCATGAATTTTGTGCATCGGGCCTCTAGTAGGGAAATAAAAAACGTTGGAAATTACTTACACTTAAAGAACAATATGCAATAGAATCAGTAGTAAGAAAGGTGGTCATTTAGGTACTGTTATAATCAATTTCTTACTCTTTTTATAAGTGGTGGCAAATAATGTTTGTGACTGTCTATACTAAAGAATTCCTTGATTTCACAGCAATTGGAAACGTTAGGAGATTACTGATTTTTTTACTATTTATTTTCCAAGAGTTGGACAATTATATGGTGCTCAGCTATATTGTTATGATAAAATATATATTTAAAACGCCCCCCTGCCCCCAGAGCAGAATTTATGTATGAAATAAAAGGAAAAAGAAAAAAACAATATGGAATCTGGAGTTCAGAAACTTGAATTGCATTGAAGTACAGCTTCAAACTAGTTGTATTACTCTGGAAAAATCGACCTCCCTGGACTGAGTTTGCTTCTCAGTTGTAAAAGTCTGAAGTTCAGATTAGTTGACCTAAGAATTGTTATTTCCTGCCTAAAGCAACTTTGTTTTCATTTTCTTGGCAATGCGGAATCACTTGTAATGTTGTTTTTAATGCCTAAGCAGCACACTTTAAATCATTTTTTTTTGTACTGGACCTTTTGTGGATAGGAGATTTCCTATACTTTTCCCCAGGAGTAAGGTTGGGGCAGTCATTGGGGCCAACCTCATATTTTCTCCACTCTTAGAGATCAATATCCTGAATTAACTGGTGTTCAGTGTCTGAACACTGTCATTTTTTTATACCGTGTCAGTTGTTTTAGTTATTTTGTGTGGAAGGATGAATCCAATCCCTGTTGTTTCATATTTGCCAGGAGCAGGAGCCTGCAACATTGTTATGTATATATTGATGTTGTTTCTGTCTTGTGAACTTCTGCCACCTAGTTTGCTGCCAGGAACACTAGTGTATAAGTCAGAAATGTGTTTGCTTGCAAAATAGAAGCAAAACAACAAAAACAACAAATCCCAAACCCCAAACCCAGAAAACACTTTTAACATGGCTTAAACATAGTGTTTTACTCTTCTTATATAAAATCCCATCTGGAGACAGGCAGCCGGAGCTAAAGCAGCTGTTGTGGAATTGCTGTTCTCTTTTTTGGCTTTGCTATCTTTGGAGTGTGGTTTTGACCTCCTAGTTGAAAGAAGATTGTCATACCATCATGTAGACCTCACGCTTGCATTCCAGGAAGAAAGAAGGTAGAAAAGTACAAAGTTTTCCCCATGTGTGGTATTGGCATTCTTAATTTTGGAGAAGACAGGCACAGTGAATTTCATGCACATTTCATGGGATGGGAACAAGAGCAACATAAGAATGTGATCACGTGGCTGCTCTTCACTGCAGTGGATTCTGGGAAAACACGTATTTTAGCTTCTATGCCTCTCAGTAGAGGGAGTATGGAAGAAAGGTGTTATGAGGATCTTTTGAGTGGATAGTCTAGTGTCTTCCAGAGCAATAATGCTGTTATGTTCCAACATTATGGATTGTCATAAGCCTAGATATGACCAGAGATCTGTGGGGACCAGACATGGTCACTTAGTTCCTATGCTTGATCACATTTTCCTTCTGTGTTTCTCAGTTGGCCTTGTATGAATCATCAATAGTGAATAAGAGTAAAGGCAAGACTATAAAATTAGATTAGAGTTTAAAAGATCAATTCAAATGGAGACTATACCTCATAGCACTGTCCTAAGTTGTTAGGTTTACTCAATTCTGACTTATTATTTTATTTAACTCAAGCTCTCAAAATTAATTTTTCATCTCTCACTTAGGCTTTTATGCCTCTTGATCACATACATAAACCAAGCTATCCAAGTGTATATGTGCACACACAGGCACACATATGAATTTTGATGCTGCTGAGTTGATAAAATTCATGAGAATACATTTTCTTCGTTTTAAAAATTCCAGTGTAATAATTCACAGGGAGTGTTGTGATTTGGTTAAATGATTAAACAGATGCTTTGGCATGAAAAGCAAGATCTCAAGGGATAGGCTTTAAGCATATTAATCATCTTTTCTGTGTCTTTTAAAGGTTGGGCATGGTAAGCTTCAAGGCTTTTGTTTTTCTATTTGAGGACTAGAGGCCTGGTGCACAAAATTCGTTCACTGAGTGGGGGGGGGGGGGCAGAGGGATCCCTCAGCCCGGCTTGCATCCTCTCACAGTCCGGAATCCCTCTTGCATTCCAGGACCCCTCGCTCCTTACCTCCCGCCTGCTCGCTGCTCCTTAGCGCTGCCATGGAGGTGGGAGAGGCTCCTGCCACTGCTGTTGCGTTCGCCAGCTGTGAGCCCGGCTTCTGGCTGAGCAGCTCTGCCCCTGTGGGAGCTCACTGATCATCAGGGGGCAGCTTCTGAATTGAGTGTCTGCCCCCTGGTGGTCAGTGCACATCATAACGACCAGTCATTCTGCTGCTCGGTTGATTTGCATATTAGGGTTTTTATTATATAAGATTGTAAGTGTAAGGAGAGAGTTGACTTGCTTGAGAAAACAGGAGTTTGCGAAAAAATGTGGTGAAATGGGAAATTTTGATGAGTGGTGGTTGAAGAAAGACTTTGGAAGAGAAGAGAATGTCTAAATGAAATTTTATTTTGTAAAATATGGCAAATATCAAACATTTACAAGAGTAGAGATGGTGCCCTAACTGGTTTGGCTCAGTGGATAGAGCGTTGGCCTGTGGACTGGAGGGTCCCAGGTTCGATTACAATCAAGGGCATGTACCTTGGTTGCGGGCACATCCCCAGTAGGGGAGGCAGCTGATCGATGTTTCTCTCTCATTGATGTTTCTAACTCTCTATTCCTCTCCCTTCCTCTCTGTAAAAAATCAAATATATATATGGTTGTATAATAAATGCTCATATATCAATAATTATGAAGTCATAGTCCATCTTCTTTCATGTACGTCTTCTTTTGTTTCCCCCATTTATGGATTGTTTTGAAGTAAATCCAAGACATTATATAATTTCATTCACAAATATATTAGAATATTTCTCTAAAAGTTAAAAATTCGAAAGAGTCCTTGAAACCCTCACCAGTTTGGCTCAATGGATTGAGCATTGGCCCTCAGACTAAAGGGTTTGATTCTGGTTGATCCACAGCCTTGGTTGGGGTGTGTGTGGGAGGCAACCAATCAATGTGTCTCTCACAGTGATACTTCTCTCTATCTCTCCCCCCACCCTTCCATTCTTTCTAAAAATCAATGAAAAAAATCCTTGGGTGAGGATTAACAATAACAGAAAAAAAGTGCTGGAAGAAAACATAAGCATAATACCATTATTATACTTTAAAAATTTAACAGTAATTTCTTAATATCATCAAATATTTAGTCAGTTCAGTTTCCTCATAGTATCATTATATTTTTAAAGAATACATTTGTTTGAATACAATCCAATTGTGATCCATCAATTGCAATTAGTCATATGTCTCTCTCAAGCTATGGATTTTAATTGTGATTTAAAATATTTGATATCTATGTAAAGAATGATGTAAATTCTCCCTGTTTCCAATAAACAGTCAATAAAATCTGCATAGTTTACTTGTGCTGTTTGGAATATATTTATTTTTGGTGGAATGAAACAAATACGAAATCGCTTACTGGCAAGAGATCAGCTATAGATTGGAGGTTCCTGTGAAATCCTCCTCAGGTCCAATTAACTTGCTAGAGCAGCTCACAGAACTCAGAGAAACATCTGTCCTACTGGCTTAGCAGTTTATTATAAAAAGGTGTAACCCAGGAACAACAGGTGGAAGAGATGCATCAGGCAAGGGATGAGGAAAGGGGAAGGGCCTAGACACACCCACCACTCTCCCTAGTCTCCACGTGCACCATCTGGAAGCTCTGTGAACCTGCTATTTTGGGTTTTTATGGAGGCTGCATGACACAGGCATGGATGACTAAATCCTTGACCATTGGTGATTGAGCTCAATCTCCAGCCCTCTCCCCTTCTCTCAGATGAAGGTTAGAGGCTAGGACTGAAAGTCCCAATTCCTTAGTCACATAGTCAGGTCCACTGGCAAACAGCCTCCATTCTTTAGAGTTTTCCAAAAGTCACCTTATTAACTTAGCAGAAGACATATTTATCACTCTCAACACTGAAGGACATTATGAGTGTTTTGGAAGCTGTGAGCCAATAACCCTGGATGAAGACCAACTTTATACATAAATATCTCACAATATTGCATATTTCATGTCTTTAAGGTTAACATGAACAAAATGTACCACTGCTTACTGTGGCTCAACACATGGGCTATCTATCTATCTATATATATAAAGCTAATGTGCAAATTGTCCCCATGGGAGTTCAACTGGGAGACCAGGAGTTCTATCGCTTGCTATGACATTTACTGACCAACAGGGGGTGGCACGGAACAAAGGAAGGCCCCAGCCAGCAGCCTGAAGCTGGGGAAGGAAGGCCCCGGCCAGCAGCTGGAAAGCCCCAATCAGCTCTGATCTCTGGCCAGGCCTAGGGATCCTACTCATGCATGCATTTCATGCACCCGGCCTCTAGAATCAGAATAATTGTTTTCCCTATTTACAAAACACTGGTGTAGTAGAAAAGAATAATATTAAGGAAACAAAGAGAAAATAAACTTCAAGACAGCAATACCATCCAATTTCAGCTATAAACACCTGCCCTATAAAGACAAACATATACAATATATGAAGGAATACTTTTGAGAAGTGTGTGTGTGTGTGTGTGTGTGTGTGTGTGTGTGTGTGTCTGCATATGTATTTGCATTGCAAATTGGCCAAGTATCTCACAAGTTACAGTATTTAGAAAGGTTGTGGTTCTGAAGTTGGCATTCAAATATTTCCCTTGCCTGTCAAGAAGTGTCACCTTTAAGATTTATTCACTGAGTAGCATATGCACATCTAAATTTAGACAGTTTTATTTAAGTGACTGAATTAGCAATTCTCACAGGGGCCATTCTGCTGTGGGTGGTCTTCTTCCACGGAGTCGTGAGGAAAGCACTTCGGGGACTCACGCATAGGAGGATGTGAGCAACACTGGCAAGATTTATTGGGGCGAAAACAAAGGACTGCCCCCAGGTGCCCGATGTCTCACCCAAGACCAGGTGGCTCAGCTCCGACTGGCTGCAGAAGTTCAAGCTCTGGGGCCTCCGACCTGCACCCTCACCTGTCAGATCCAGGAGGGCCAGGACCCAGAGCGGCAGACTTCTGTGCCTCGTTTCCCTATCAGTAAGTCGCCAAGGCCTGATGGTGCCTGGGGCGGAGAGAGAAAGTGTGCACACACGAACCTCAGGCTTTGTCAAGCTTGGATTATATCACCTTGCATATATTTCATCTCATCAAAGCCCCACAGGTAAAGGAGGGCAGCGATTCGTGACTGCATTATATTGTTGAGCCGACCAAGGCTTCCCCTGACCTGGCAACTTGCTGACGTCTCCTGACATCAGGAATGAGTCCCTTTCCTGTTTTCCTGTTGAAGCAGCAGATGCTCGGTGTGTGCTGGAAAATGGAATCATTGAGTTTTTTAAAATGTTGTTATTTGGCTAAATAGGATCAGGGCACTTCTGGGCTTTCAGGCAGAGATGAGAGTTGAGTGAATGTCGTGAGGAGGCAGCAGTGCAGAGAGGGGGCAACTAGCTCAGGAGGCAGGGCTATTGGTGGGATTTTGTACGAGTAATAGTCATAAGACTGTAATAATAAAATAAAAAAGATTAGCATGCACAACAAAAATCCCTAACAATAAAAACCATGGATCTCTAAAATATCCCGGATAACATGTAATCCCGAAAGCACTACTTTATTTTGGGCCTTTCTCTCCTGTCAGGGAAAACCTGCTCCTTTTAACTGAGACTCAGCACCTTGGCAGAGCAATGGTGATTTCCCAGCATCCTCCTCAATTGCTGTGGAGCACTGACTGTCGGGATGATTTTAATGAGGTCGATTATCATTTCAGCAGCTCCACAAGACTTCTGTGACAGAAGAAGAGAATATGGCTCGGGACAATCATATCCCTGAGCTATTATTTATTATTTATACAGACTACAAAGTTTTTTGGGGGGAGGCATAGAAAACTAGACTAGAGTAAAAATTAATTGCTACATCAATAGAGCACTCCTAATTTCTGGGTGGCATATTCTTAAGGAATCCCTTAGGTTTCCCCTCAAAATCAAAGACACACAGAGAACTAGAGCTGGTGCCTGCGTGTGAGAGGAGAAGCATTCTGTGTTTGTCTTCATGTCCCGTTGCCTACATACTGCCCTGCACTCTGCATGGTCTTTAATTGCACTTGCGATCGGTAATCATGCTTCTATTTGTGTGACGATGTGATTGACGTCTGTCTTCTCTCCATGAAGACAAAAGACCATGTGTGCTTTGCCATCCATGTGTATCCCCCATGCCCAGCAAAGTGCATCGGCATGCTGTCTTTCAATAAATACGTCATCTAAACCACCAATGAACAAATACAAGTCACTGGCCGGAGTATCCTTTGTGAAATCCACCCCTTTCATTTCAGAATGAAGTTTACTCCATGTCAATCCTGTGCTAATCAAGGAAAAGGCTAGATTTAATCCTCTGACCAAAAATTATGATCCTGTTTTTTTTTTTTAATTTTATTTTTATTGTTGAAAGTATTACAGATGTCCACTTTTTCTCCCCATTGGCCCTATCTACCCCCTTCCCAGGTATGATCCTGTTTTAAATTTATTTATTTATCTTTCTTCAATGTTTACATAATAAAAATAAGGGGGAAAATATAGTTTTTATTAAAGAAACATACATAGACACAGATTTTCTTATAAATTCACATGCACTTGTTGAGGGTGGCCGGAGTGGCACCAGGTGTCTGACTGGTGGGTGGGGTCAAACCAAACCTGGGTTCTGCAATCTCAGTACTTGGGTTCTGGCTAGGAAAGAATTTAAAGCCAAGAGCCAAACTGTAAGAGAACATTTATTTAGTAAATCACAGAGGTAGAAGTAATTTCTAGAATAAATGGGCTTAGGAAACAAGTTACAGAGGTAAAGGGCCCTAGGAGCTTGGGAGTGAGGAAGCTAATGGTAAAGTGCCTGGGACAGGGAGGGGCAAGGCAAAGGCAGGAGTATCGCACTGGGTCCTGCCCTCCTAAAGGTTTTAAGGGTGGAGATTATAGGGATGCTCCAGGGGAAGATCTCAATGGAATATTCAGCAGTTTTCCAGGGGTGTCCTTTCAGGGTTGTGGTCTCCACTGATTGAATGGCCGGCATCAGAGCAGGGGGTCATTTTTTAATGCAGCTGGTCCTGATGTCAGCTGTGGCTGGTTTTGTTGCTTATCTGGGCCTGGAGCTGAAATACAACTGAGGCCTAGTGTTATCTCTAGAGAGGAAAGGCCAGGGGGTCCAAACTGCAAGACCAGCAATACCTAGGGGAGGAAAAGGCAGCCTGGGGGTGAGGTCCCACCCTACAATTGCTCTGTGCTAGGCACCTGGGCTTTCCATGCATATACGTTTGTAAGCAGATGAAAGGAAACAGTCATGTCCATATAGTCACAGTTGTGAACGTTATTTGTGAAAGGTTGATTTTAGCTGTGTACGGTTGGATTAACTGTAATCACTGGATCACAATTCATTATCCTCAGTGTTTATAACCTACTAGCAGAAGAAATCAATCAATTGTCCACCTTTTTTAAGGAGTAGGAAAGAAAATAAAGTCAGAACAGATATTTTGAGAGCCAAAAATAAATAAGTAAATAAGTAAATATTATGAAAAAACAGATACAAAGTGATAATAAAAATTCTAAAATGTTAGCTGATAGCAACAATCCTTGGGTCATATTCTTTCAAGATATTTCATTGCTATTTAGTTATTTTTTTTTGTGAGCTACATAATGGATTAAAGTTTTGACCTTTCATTAAATATATTTTTAAAAATTAAGCCTACAAAAGACATTCAGGCATCTTGTCAAAGATACACTACACTGATATTCTGCCAAATCTGGTTCTATATTAATGCATTTGGAAATTACAAAACTGGCAAGAAACATGTAGGCTGAATGGCTTCCCAATTTAAAAATAAACAAATTAAACATTTTTCTAAACATTAAGCAATTTCATGAGGCAGGTGGAAAACAGTTCTTTCTATGCCACATTTTTCCCATTGATTTCTTGTTGAATACCCACATGATCATACATCACTTTGTATGATAGCTTCTACTTTGAATTACTCTTTTCTTCCTCTTTCTGTTGTGTATTTCTAAATGATGAAGTTGAGAGTTCTTCTCATCATATTTCAAGGGAACAATAAATGCATCAGGTAAAATAACCCAATTAATTTATTTGAATTTTAGTTGTGAAAGGTTGGATTAGCCATAATCACTGGATCTCAATTCATTATCCTCATTGGTTTGGGCATGTCTTTCTTTTAGTTCTTTGTAAATGGAATAAAATTTATATTTATATTTTACATACAAATATTCACAGAGTTAGAAACACATTGTTATTTCCAATAAGTGGACCAACAAGAGTTGTGTCCTTGAACAGAACTTATTTCTTTTTTGCTTGTGTTCAAAGGCAAAATAAGGTGTTACCAAACATATTTGCATTTAATTAGCAGGAGTTGGTACACTGCATATAAATCTGTTTTAATTGGCAGGAGAGCGATTAGAAATTCTTTTTAATTTAAATTTGATTTGAACGCCATTATGTGGTATATATGCTGCAGGTTCATCAAAAAGAACACCCCTTTTCCCATTCTCTGTAGCCATCAACCTGATATTCACCTATGTTTCCTGGTTCTGAAGACATGTGCATTTGACAGCCATGTCTAAAGCCTCAAAATTAATATCTGACTACTCCTGGAAACTGGACTTCTACACACAAAATTTTTCTGTGCTATAAATGGCATAATCCTACTGAAAAAATCCCCAAGGAAAGTTAATTTAATATGGAAGAGAGCAATTCAATCAGAATCAGGAGACTTGGATGCTAGTCCTTGTTTTGCTCCTATCTAGTTGGTGATCTCAGCAAAGCTTCTCAACTCCTCTGGGACTTCCCTCAGCTCCCTAACTTATCCCACTGTCATTCTGCCCAATTTTGCTCAAGTCAGGAACCTAAGAGTTATCGCTGGTATCTTTCTATGATCAATTATATTCAAATCATCAGCAAGTCCTATTGATTCCACCTCTAAAACATAGCTTGAACCTAGCTACCTCTCCCCATATGCTCTATAACACCCTCAGTCCAAACTACTATTATCTCTCACCTGGATTTGAGTTATAGTTGCTTTAATAGTGTCCTTGATTCTGCTTTTGCAAATGAAAATTGGATTATTTTGATCTTTCTACTGATTTGACATGAAGGATGATTCATTCCAAAGAGAACTTTCAACCTTCCTTGCTGAAATTAATCATCATCGTCATGCCTGTATGAGCACAGTGAACAAACACCTTTCATCAGCTTAGGTAGATATAAAGTCTGAATTCTCCAGCCATTTCTCCAAGTAACATTCTAAGTAAGCCTGTGGGCTCCTTAATAAATCAGGCTTCAAAGGCAAGGTTGGCAGTAAAAGTGTCTTGTGTGATAGGAAATAAAGGATGAAGTCCAAGCATTTTCTCCACTGATGCTAAATAATAATAATAATAATAATAATAATAATAATAATAAACAAGATAGTTGAATGCACAATTCACTTTAGACTCAGTAGTTTTCATATACAGACACTCCAACCAATGCTCAGGACAAATAGAGTGAGTTGGCTGGTACTGTCTCCATTTTCACATGAGGAAACTGAGTCTCAGAGGAGTTTCTCTGAGTTCAAACAGCTACTGAGTATCTCCAATTGTTATCAGTCTTTGAGAATTTAGGCTTGATTTTATTAATTTTCCAGTTTTTAATTTCCAAAACATGTTATCTGTATCTGTTTAATTCTAGAAAATGAAGAGAAATTAAAATAACCCCAAATCCCAGAGATTTGTTCTCCCAGTCATTGTTTTTAAAAGCATCACACACACAATTTACATAGTTTAAGCATATACAGTATGATAGCCTGTTTTTTTCACCTTTTACTATGTCCTTTAAATATCTTTTTAAAGAGGTGTTGGTCAATGGTCTTGTACTATTTCCATATGGAGGGGCCATAATTTGTCACTGGATATTTAGGCTGTGTCATTTTTTGCCATTATAAATAATGTTGGCATGATCATCTTTCTCCATAAATCACTGTGAGCATGACTTTCAAGGCACCATCTGTTCCTTGGAGTCCCTTAGTTGGTGACACACACCTCGACTAACTGACATTTGACAGGTGGAACTTGTCAAGAAGACAAATAGAGCAGCAGCGGCTGCCTCACTCCCATAACATAAAATAGATACAGGTCTAATTTCGCAGGCCACTTGTTTGGTTAGAAGCTTGATGCCTCACTGATTCCACAGATGATATATTCCAAAAGAATGAAGGTGACCTCAGAGACAGCCAGCCATTTAGAATCCAATTAATCAAGCTGCAGGGAGGTGGTGTCCGGCACCAACCAGACACACCAGGACCTGTCAGACTCTCCCTCCTCAGAAATGGAACTTAGGAAGGTGTGGATTAGGGTTAGCTCTTGGGTGCTCTTCTGCAAATTGCAGGAGAGACACACCCTTTAAACTGAAGGAATCTTGGTTGTGCGAGTTGCAGGTTTTTGCAGAAAGAGAAAAAGCAGTGAAATATTCTAAAACGCAGTGAGCTTTGTTGAAGACTGCCACAAAGAGGAACTCGCTCATATCATAGTCTTAGGATTCTGCTTCAGAGACATCTGAGATGTAGCGCATGATGATTTATAAAGCTCTTTAAACTTGAGTCTCCTTTATTTTGTCAGTATCTTGCAGGATAAACAAAAATTAAAATCTATATTGAAAAAAGGGCCTGAATTGGTTTCCTGTTGCTTAAGAAACAAGCGTGAATGCTTCATATTCATTTCCAGTAGCCTAAGAGAAGAAAACTTTTACCTTTGATCTAGCATTTATTTAATCTTCTAGGATGGTGGTGGAGATTTTAGGCCCAAATTTCAGGAATTTAATATGTTTCAGTTTTGCTCTTTGCTTTATGATGATGGCTTTATCACTAGCTCTTAACACTTCTTGTACTAAATTGCTATATTAATATTAATAGTCGACTGTGAAAAATTCAACTGGTAAGTGGTGTATGCAAAGTAACCTAATGCAAACTTTAATGGATTAATGCACTAAAAAAATCCTTAAGGAAGATTGCTACAAGAATAAAATACTCTAAAGCAATGTACTTTAATCAAGCAATGTGAATGTAACAGCTTATATAAGCACTTGATTATATTGTGGGGCACAAAGAGAAAATATTTTCTTTTTTTTCCAATCACAGTGCTATCGATTGAATGTTGCCTGCAAAAAAGGATATGTTAAATAAAGTCCCACCCCTGGTGCCTGTGAATGTGACCCTATTTAGAAATAGGGTCTTTGCAGTTGTGATCTAAATAAGAGCCTAATCCAACAGGACTGCCATCCCCCTAAGACAGTGGTTCTCAACCTTCTGGTCTTTTAAATACAGTTCCTCATGTTGTGACCCAACCATAAAATTATTTTCGTTGCTACTTCATAACTGTAATGTTGCTATTGTTATGAATCGTAATGTAAATATCTGATATGCAGGATGGTCTTAGGCGACCTCTGTGAAAGGGTTGTTCTACTGCCAAAGGGATCATGACCCACAGGTTGAGAACCGCTGCCCTAAGACAATGAGAGTGTGGGTGGACAGTCACGCACAGAAGGAAGAGGAAGAGGACAATCACGTGATGATGGAGGCAGAGACTGAGTGATGGATGCACCTACAAGCCAAGGAGTGCCAAGGGTTTCTGACAAACACCAAAAGCCAGGAAAGGCAGGAAGGGTTCTGTCCTACAGTGTCAGGGGGAACTGCTGAGACATTGATTTCAGATTCCTGGCCTCCAGAACCGTGAGACAATACATGTTCATTATTTTAAGCCACCCAGTTTGTGGTACCTCGTTATGGCAGCCCTAGCAAACAAACACGGCTTTTCTATGCTCTGCCCAATTCCATTTTTCTCTTGCCTCAAATAAATCTGGGACACATCATGCACATTTCTGGCCAGTTTGTTTTTAGAACTTGGTTTAGTTTAAGGCTCCACTCGCATTTCCAATTTACACCTCATCACCTTCCCCGCCTCCAGCATCAATGAGGCCTGTGGGTCAGAGGACTTGGGGTAGGGGAGGGAGGAGGGTTGCTCTGGCAAGTTTCCAAGCCCTCCAGCCTCATGCAATTGAGGAGGAGGGGCAGGTCTCATTCCAGGACACTGCCCTCCCCTGCAGCTGCTGGGCCTGGTCCTCTGGTGTTGGAAGCAAGGAAGTGGACTCGGCGAGATGCCCGGCGTTGTCTGATGGACAGTCCGTGATGGGCGTCACTTCTGGACTTGTTCTTAATAAATCTAGTTCCATGCTACTGGTGGTCTGTGTGGTTCCTTGGGGTGATGTTTTGCTTTTCTCCTATCTGCTCTGCCCCAGAACTGCCTGCGAGAGGCAGCTGAGTCTCCTTCTGGTGTTTTCTATAGGCTCACATCCAAGATTCAGGGTGGCCTCAGAGTGCCTGCCTCTCCTCTTCTCTGTACTCCTTCCTGCAGAGCCAGGAGAACCAGAAAAGTTATGTCTTCCCTGTGCCCTGGGACTCAGATGGAGAAAGTGCTGCACCTATCTTTTTCCTTCTCACTCCGCCAAGAGCGCTGGCTGCTCTCCCAAGCATCCTGCACTCAGGATGCTCTGAGCAGGAAGCGGTCTTGAGCGCCTGTCAGGGAGAGCTCCCCCGTGCGGACCCACGCCTTCCAGGATCTCCTCCGCAGGCTGCCTCCTAGTACTTGGCACCTTGTAGACATTTAGAACTGTTTGTTGAATGGATGCATGAAGGTTGGTTTTCAAGAATGTGTTTTACACCTGGCCGATGCGGCCCAGTGGCTGAGTGTTGACCTATGAACGGGGGGGGGGGGGGGGGGGGGGGGGTCATGGTTCAATTCTCGGTCAGAGCACATGCCCGGGTTGTGGACTTGATCTCCAGTGTGAGGATGAGCAGGAGGCAGCTGATCAATGACTCTCTCTCAGCATTGATGTTTCTATCTTGCTCTCCCTCTCCCTTCCTCTCTAAAATCAATGAAAAAAAATTGTTTTACAAGTTGTAGATTTCTACGTTTATTGATTCATAGAAGAAAATGATGCATTTGTTCTTATGTCTACTTGTGAGGATGCTTACTTTCACAAGCTTCAAAGGTCCTCCGAAATTTCATCATTTTAATACAACATGAACAGATGAGTTTACTAGATTGATATGCAAGGTATTTTCTAGAGATATGCTGCAGGGTGTCATGGGCTGGAGGGGAAGCTAAGACAGGAAAGACAGGGAGAATAATTATAAGAAACTAATACAAAAGTTTGTCAATAGCTTCTGAGCATGCCAGTCTGCTGTTTGTACCAGATGCCCTTTTGTAGGGGTTATTTTTGGATAGTCACTCTGTTCATCGGTAACTGTGTTAGGCCAAACACTTTCCAGGATGCAGTATTTCCACTTTCCTGTTGGCACATCTTACAGTTCCTACTTCACAGATGTTCACTGTCTTGCTACTCGTCGATGACCCCATTCTGACGCAGTAGAGCTGGTCCCTGCCCTTGATGCACTGGTTGGGCAACATGCAGATACACTTGGAAGTAGAGGCTGCAATGAGAGAGACAATGTGATCACCACAGTTCTCAGGGTTGGATTTTACCTAACTTGCCCCCAGAGTGGCGAGCTCCTTGGTTAGCAATAATTGAGAACGCTGAAACCAAGGCAATGACCCAATACACAACTGTGGCTGAAGGGGGTGGCCTGCGTGTAAGAGAGAAGAATGCGTAGTAAGCCAGTAAGACCAGACGCAGCATTGGGTCATCTCTGACCCCTCCTTCTCGCTCACTGTTCCCACACAGTCAGCTCCATCCTGCCAGTCCATTTCCACAGTGTCATCAGTTAGTCCCTTCTGTTCTTTTCTCATAGGCACCGCCTAAGTACATTTAGCTTTACAATTTATTGAGCATGTACTATAAAACCCATTTAATAGGCCAAGCACTTTACATGCTTTATTTCATTTAATCCTCACAACAAACATGAACTATCTGTTAGCATACTAATTACACAGATGAGAAAACGGAGCTCAGAGGTGTTAAGTGATTTGTCCATGGTCCCACAATTAGTCAGTGCCGAAGGCAGGTTTTAAAACCTAAATGACTTGCTGCTACCATATCTAAGTCAGCCTGAGACCCAGCAGCGATTTCATTAACAGAGCAGTGTTTGCAAGGCAGATGTCAATTCTATCCCGTGTGTCTCAGCTGATGGGAGAAAACAGGGCAAGGAAGTGGGGAGATATTCAAAGGTTCAGGCTTTCTGCTCTTGGTAGGAACATTTCATGAAAAAGCACACTTTCCCTCCTATGCCTTCTGTCAACTCGCTGGAGAAGATTCTTGTTGTGGAAAGTCTTGTCCATTGTCGGGAAGGATGGGGTCTGGTGAGGAACGGGAGGCTGTTCCATCTCCGAAGAGAAAGTCAGTTCCCTGGGCTTCTGGAAAGGCCACAGTCACCACTCAGTCTAGTTACGGCTGAAACGCTCTTAGCAAGGTTGTTTGCAGAGCACCAGTACCAGAGCCCTTTCCCATCATTCATCCTTCCTTAATTCATCACTCAGTTCTCATGCTTTCAACCTTATGAGACCCTCCCAGGCCAGAAGATACTGATCTCCTCTACAACTCTCATAATCTATGGCCTTGCATTAAAATTATTCATGCAAGAATTGGGTAAAGTCATTCCTCCAATTACGGTGAACAGTGCAAGTGTACAAAGGCCTTTTATCTTCAGACATCTCATTATACTTTGTACAGCGACTTCCTTCTGTTAGATACCAAACGGCTGTTTGCTGACTAAGTCTTTCCCTCTTTTTAGTTAAGGTGGGATATTTTTAAAGTTCAGGCAAAACACTTAATATGCATAAAAACCGGGCCATTGCAAAATCGTTTGTGTTCTAACTTTTGAAAAGTGAACTTCATGTCACTTTGAAGTTCCATTTTAAACTTTCTCTTGTTTTGTTTTAGAAAGAGAAGGAAATGAGTAGCAAAGTACACAATTTAATCACGGTGACATTCAATTCAACTCAGGATTAATAATCTCCCACCTTGCCGTGAGTGGGGTGGGTATAGAATACATGTTTGACTTTCTCTTTCTTTATAAACACTGTGGTTTATACACTGATGCTGGTCTATAGTGCCTTTCGACCCGAATTCTCTGTGACATTGACTTTTGCTTAGCAATTAAAGGGCTGCCAGAGGTAGACCATATCTACTGGGGAGGACGTGCTTCCGTTTTCTGATTGTGTGCAGGACCAAAGAATACTTTAAACAATGTCAATCTCTTATTAAGAAATATTTATGTTTTAGTGTGATTAACTTGAGCAACATTCGTGTATTCAAATATTTTACTGTTTGTTTTTTTCTTGTTTGATAAACTTTAACTCCTGGGGACCGTGGAATTTGGATATATATACAACAAAGACCTAACAATAAAGACTGATTTTTATGAAACTGTAAGCTGCAGCTTATTTGTTATTCAGACAGATTTAAAAATAATAATTTGTGGAAAAGTAACAACCCCCTCCTCAGTTCTTTGCAATAGCAGAATTTGATAAAGACCTTTTCTCCATGAAAGATAAGGAGGGATGAAAGTTAACACTAAACACATCCCTAGCATGCCTGAGCATTTTGATTTGATCTTCTGTCCAAATTCCTTCTATTTTCAGTATGCATTTTTGACAATAATGTTCTTACACTACAAATTTCAAAGAAAATATTTAGATTTTAAAATGATGTTGCATAACACTGTCAGTTTTTTTTCTACCACAAATTATTGTTTCTGAGAGAGATGTCGGTTGGATAATGGTGTTGGTCAGGCAGTGAAAGAATGAATAACAGTGTTCATCTGGAAGATGACTTAATAGTGTTTAGAATTAGGCAGTGTACATACGGGGCCCTGGATTGCTGTCTCTCACAGTGAATTGACTTGTTCCAACATGGCTGAAAGGTTGGAAGCCCCAGACATTGACTTCCTGAGTTGTTACCATGGTCCGTTGACCATGGCTCCAGTGTCTACCCTTTGTCATGAGTACCATCCTGCCACCTGTCCAGGGAGCTGGACCTTGACAATCAGCTTTAAGTAGAACAGGATGAAACCTTATTTAGGAAAGAAGGCCTCTCCCTTTTTCTAGGACTGATTTGAAGAACATGGGACTGGAAAGCGAAAGAGGAGTCAATGGGGACAGTAAGGTTTTTCCAAAAGTAAGGTGGTTTTAGTAAAAATTAGATGTAACAATTCAACAAGTTTCTATTGCATACTTCATGCCTCGTTTTAAAATAAGCCTTTGAAGAGTGACGCATGTCATATCTGGCTGCCTTTTTGAGTTCTGTTAAATCCTATTCTTCAAATACTATATTTATAGGTATACTAGAGGCCCGGTGCATGGATTCATGCACCGGTGGGGGGGTCCCTCAGCTTGGTCTGTGGGGATTGGGCCAAAACCAGCTCTCTGACATCCCCAAGGGGTCCTGGATTGCGGGAGGGCAGTTCTCAGGTGATGCACCCCAGAATTGGGCTCTCTCCTTTCTGGGTCCAGGGTGCAGGTGAAGCAGATTTGGGACGACAATGCCCCAGCAGCAACCTAACCCCTGACTGATTCCACAAGGAATCTGGCTCCCTCCTCTATTGGTTGGAGCGTCTGTCCCCCAATGGTCATTGTGCATCATAGCTACCAGGTGACAGCCAAACGGTCAGACGGTTGCTTAGGCTTTTATATAGCTCAGGGGGCTATTTCAGGGTCAAACTTCATCTTAGAGCATATGGACTGCTGTGAAATTCTGCTTCCAAGCAATTAACAAATAAAATGCCAATAGTCAATACACTTTAAAGAAAATAGAAATGTACCACTACTTCTTAAACATCAAATTGGCAAAGATATAAAGGAGTGATAACTCCAGGTTTGGTGAGAGTATGGGAGGACAGTCTTTATCATCTATTGTAGATAGGAATACAAATATGGTAAAAACATTTCTGGAAAGCAAGTTGATACAAGAAACTTAATAATTTAAAATAATATTTAACTAGAAATTCCATTTTCTAAGGTATATCCTAAGAAAATAATTTAACATTATAGCTTTATCTGTGATAGATTTGTGTATCACAGCACTGTTTGTAATAGCAAAACATTGGGAAAAATCTAAATGCCTAGCAGAAGATTGGTTAAACGAATCGCAAAATGTCCATATAGGCTTTTGCAGATATTAAAAATTATGTGGCAGAATAATATACGATGACATGGAAATAGTTTTATAAGTGAAAAGCAGCAATATGTAAAATAAGATTTAGAGTATGATCCTTTTTTTGGTAAATTTGTAATATAATGAGGGCAGCCCCTGGAGAAAAATTTTTTATGGAATGCTTCTCTGTATAAATTATTAAAGTCACTCCAAATTTGAGTGTCAGCACCACACCAGCAGTCCATTTCCAAGCAATCTTGAGAGAGCCTACCCTGCAGGTCATCAGCCTGCTCAGGGAAAGGGTTTAGCTTTGAACCAGAGATGACTCTATAGTCTGGGAACATCTGGTTGACCCCATGCATGGTGGAAGGGGGGGGGGTCAGAGAAACAGTGCCTGAGTCTATGAGGGTCCCTGTCTGGGTTCAGGGTGTCCTGCCTGAATAATACAGCCAGCCTTGGCTGGTTCCAGGCACTACAATTGGACATAAAGAATTTGAGGAATATGCTCCAGCAATTGGTGTCTACGAGGAGCCCAGTCCAGGCACAGAGCACTCTACCTCTACTGGCCCCAGCTGGTTCCAAATGCCAAAGGAAATCTTAGACAATTCAGATGCACGCCCTCTAAAGCTGGGAGAGGGGAAGGGTGCCTGAAGCACAAAATCAGGATGTATACTCTTCTCACTGGGGTCTGAGCGTGGTGCTGATTATACATGCATAGAAAAAAGATGCGAAAGATTTACACCAGAACTGTGAAAGCAGTTATTTCTAATAGTGGGTGGGTTATGTTTTTCTTTCCGGTTTAAATCACTTTATAAATATTTTTTTACAATAAAATGGAATGATTTCTGATTAAGGCAAGGTTCATTTTAAGAGAGAGTGTATGAATGTAAACAAGATATGCCAGCTGAGATGAAGTTTAGGTGAGAGCATTTCTAGTATGTGGTCACCACTGGCACTTACCTGAGCATTTTTCCCAGTCGTAGCAGGTGTCATAGCCACAGGCTTCTCTCTTGGTGCTGTTGAGTGAAAGCTTTGTTCTTTCAAGACCCCATTCTAACTGTGGACCATCTCGGCAGGAACCAATATGTAGAAAATGGAATTGCTGGTTATTTAAACATTTCTTGGCCATAAAGTTGCAAGCTGGTGAAGTAAAGTGACTGTTGGAGTCCGAGTCAAACATACAGAGATCTTCTGAATATTGGCTGCCCGAGAGAGGAAAGCAAGCATTTACACACGAAGACCAGAAGACAAGAAATGGCATCCAGCCAATTTAACATGTTAACTTACTACCCAGGTATCTTTCCCCTGCTCTCCCCACCCTCCAATTTCTCTTCTTTTCATCCCCTTGTATGCTCTGGGATTCATCTTTCAAAAATTTCATCTTAATCTTGGTGTTACTCTCAACTGCCTTTGAATTAAGTTAATTTTAAATTCTTAAAAAGATCTTACATATTTTTATTCAAATCCACTTGCCTTTCTGGAATTATTTTTCCATCCCCTTAATCCTTCTATATCACCTGAAAGTTGTATTGATCATTTTCTAAATTGGTAAGATTATTCTTCCTTTGCTGTCATTCCATGCCTTGCTCAATCAGCGTTGTGTTGTCTCTCCTCTCTGCCCATTTGTGTCCAGCTCAATTCCTGCTTATACTTTGAAACTAACCCTGATTGACCTAGCCCACGATAGTCCATTGTACCTCTTCTGAGCTTAGTAACACTCATTAATTGTAACACCAGAATCGTATATCATTACATGGCTTTGCAAGTGAGTTTGTATTATGATTAAGAGCACGCACTTTTGCCCTGACTAGTTTGGCTCAGTGGATAGAGTGTTGGTCTGCAGACTGAAGGTCCCAGGTTCGATTCTGGTCAAGGGCATATACCATGGTTGCAGGCACATCCCCAGTAAAGGGTGTGCAGGAAGAAGCTGATTGATGTTTCTAACTCTCTTTCCCTTCCTCTCTGTAAAAAAATCAATAAAATATATTTTTAAAAAAAGAGCACGCACTTTTAAGTTATTCTTTGTTAACTTGCATAATCTCTCCAAATAGGTGATGGATCCTGCTACTGAGCAGTAACCAGTGGCCATAGCCCTTGTCTCACTGAGAGGTCAAGAACCCCTTGGTCACGCCAAATCTGACCCTCTATTCTGAGGTCAATTTTAGAATTAACAGTCAGTTCACCAGCACGTAAGACTGTTTCTAGGAACTAGAGTCCATAGCTGAGAAGAAAGGCCACTCACTAAGTTGGGAACACCTAGGCTGGGGCCAGCCACTCCCACAGACACCCTCAATGCCATAGAAAAGTGAACGGAGACCACAGAAAGAGGCTAGAGAGGTAGGGAAGAACTTCAGACAGTTCCAGAGGACAGTCTGTACTCTCATGGTTTGGTGTTGCAAAGATAGAGAAAGAAGTTTCCCCTGAATTCAATGGGCAGTATGAATGCTTTAAGTACTACCCAGAGGGGACTCCAGCAGCGAGAAGCTGCGTGGTGGACCACTGTGGTGGACACTGAGGAGGGTAGATAGAGCCACCTTTGGGCTGAATTATACAGAAAAAGATGCTGTAGTGTTTGAATGAATGAATGAATGAACAAGCATTTGTGCACCTACAGTACAGAGTAACATGAGAGCTATTCAGTGTTTAAAGTGTAATAGCTGGGCACGGTCTGTTGGCTTCTTACCCCAGCATTCATTCTTTCTCCTCCCCAGTAATCTAACTTTATTAAAAAATGCCTGCGCATCCAGCCAAAGAACAGCATTTCCAGCCTCCCTTGCAGAGCCATGTGGCCACATGAATAGGAGAAGATTAAGGAGATGAAATCGAATGATGGGTCTTTCAGGAACTCTCCTTAAGAGGAGAGGATGTGTGTGTTTTCGGCTTTCCTTTCGTCCTGTTCCAGCAGAGCAACTCGGAACATGAGGCAGCTTGAGGAGGGTAGAGCAGAGAGAGGAGGGACCTCGGTGCTATCTGAAATAGGCAAGTCATCGCACTGGCCCTAGATCGCCTACCTCTGGATTTACTGTGTGAGATAGAGAAACAAAACTTTATCTGAAACTAATGCTACTTTGGATTAATTTCAGCTCAAAGTAGATCTTCAATCAAAGTGACCTTGACACTCCTCGACACTGGTGTTTTTTTTTTCATGCAAAGAAAAGACAGTTATAACAACAAAGAGGAGATAGCTAACTACTCATGGCAGCCACAGGAAGATATATAATGTTTATGCTCTGCCCCTGCATGAAAAAATAGACTGACAAAGGGGTGTGTGTGTGTGTGTGTGTGTGTGTGTGTGTGTGTGTATGTGAGTGTGAACTCCATGCTCACAACACTTTCTCTACTCTAAGCTTTTGGAGTCACAACTTTGCCCTATACTTCAGGAAAGAGGAAAGCTTTGAGATAGATAACTGAGTCTGAAGTTTAAAAATGGACAAGAATAAGTGTTTATAATAAAAATGAGACTGTTTTAATAAACAAAAGCCATGAAAACTTGGGAACTGGGCTGAGAGATGACGAGAAAGCTTGCAACCAGTAGGACAGGAGGAATTCAGCTGAGCACAGGGGGGAAGTATTTGAAAAATTAATGTTTCATGTTTGTGCTTCAAGAAGCTCATCAAGCTGGCTATACTAGACTGGCCTTCCCAATTCCCAAAATGCTTCACAGAGCACCTCTGTTTCTTTTTTTTTTTTGAATGGTTTTTCTTTCTTTTTTTTTTATTATTGATTTTTTTACAGAGAGGAAGGGAGAGGGATAGAGAGTTAGAAACATCAATAAGAGAGAAACATCGATCAGCAGCCTCCTGCACACCCCTCACTGGGGATGTGCCCACAACCAAGGTACATGCCCTTGACTGGAATCGAACCTGGGACCTTTCAGTCCGCAGGCTGACGCTCTATCCATTGAGCCAAACCAGTTAGGGCCACAGAGCACCTCTTACCTACAGTCTTCTTCTGGAGACATACAAATGCATTCAGATCCTGATTCCTTTTGTCCTAGTTGACAACGGCCCTTTAATTTGCCCAGAAAATCTGAAAGAAGAGAGAAAGGAGTGAAGTCCAGTGCATAGAATAGATTCCAAGTGAAAACTTGAATTTAGGAGCAAAGGCAATGGTTAAAGATTCTCATTTATCTCTTACAGTTAGAACATTCATTTTAGCTTTTCCACATAAGCTGTCGTGAAATATTCCATCGCAAAGGTCCTTTCTAGCTCTCATGGGCAGTCATTTTCCAACCTAAAATTGCTGTTAAGTTCAGATAACTAAAGAAAATGGAATTGGTGAGATTTCTGTTCAGTTGTTTCTTAAATATTTATTGAGAAACTATGGTATTCCCAGCACCGCATTAGGTTTTGAGGGTAGTGTATTGAGCAAAATTTGACCCAGATCATCTGCTCACAGAGCTTATAGTCTTATGGAGGCAGATAAACATGAATCAAACAAACACATTAATACAAATAGAATTGCCGTCCTTCTTAGTTCTATTAAAGAGAAAGCATATAAACAAGGAAACTGATGTAGCTGAGAAGATTAGAAATGGTGAAATGAAAAGAGAAAGGGGGAAGGAAACACCAGGCATAAAAGTGCTAAAAAGTGAGGCAGCATGTGACTTTCCTGGAACTGAAGACCAGGGTAATTAAAGTGCACAAAACAAGCGCATGGAACACGGATGGCTATAGAAGGACTTTCATCCTTACTTTATAAGCAGTGAAAAGTCTTTGATGGGTTTTAAGCAGCAGTGGTGTGACAAAATAATTCCCTGATCTGGATTTTGAAAAAGAAATTAATTCTGACTTCAGTGAGGGGAGTGGTCAACAGAGCTGTGGGTAGACAATGTAGGGGTTATTGTAGTAGTTCAGGTGAAAGAAGATGGTGATTTTGATCGAAGTCCCCAAGGTAGAAATGGAGAGAAGTGGATGCTTGAGGCATAGTTGGCAGATAAAATAAATGACTCATTGAAAGTAAAAAGTGGTTGTACATCAGAAACTTGGTGAATAAATGTGTATTCCTATGTTTCAAGTTAAAATAAAATGCTCAAATGATTAACAAACAGTAGGTACTGCTTTTTAAATGACCCTTCACTTTAACCAAATGTCCAGTTAGGTATCAATGCTGATTTTATGAGTGAGCTTGCACTCCCTCAAAATGTTGAAGTCTATTGAAAAAGAAACATAACCTCAATCTCTAAAATGTAAAGATATCCACTCGACCAATAGCTTCTCATTTCTGCCTGACCTCCTCCTCTACACAACCTGCTTTGCCCTCCCAGAACACACTCAAGAAATAGCAGCACGGTAGATGCTATGCTACCAACTTTGGGAGACCCCTCCCCTAGGCACACACATATATTTAATGTGTAAACATGCACACATGTGTGTAGATGAGAGAAAAGGGACTCCTGAGCTGCTACTCACCATTTTCACAGGTGAGCGAGTTTGAAATGGGCGGTGTCCAGGAATCCTCAGTGCATGTGTACCTCGATGGCCCGGAAACCACAAAGCCTTTGGGACAGGTTAGCTCAATGGATTTTCCAATTTCATACGATCTCTGAAACGGTGAGATCGTCAGAACTTCCTGCACAACTGGCTTGAGGCACTGCGTCACTGCGGCAGAAGAATTTTAGAGGCGTCAGTGGAGTGGAATATACACCAGATGTGGGCCGATTTTATACAACCCAAGAGGTGATTTTAATGTGATTCATCCCATTTGCTCTGTTTTAATGCCCCCTTGTCATCAGAGAACCTGGGGGTTGGCCCCAGGACTAAGCTTAAGGCTTTCCCTGAGAGCCTTCCTATAGCTCCATCGTCTGAGGTTCCCTTCTAATCAGGTTCCAGCATTTCCACCTTTCATTATATTACAGCACCCTCTTCTTCTTTGCCGGTGACCAAGTCCAGCATGTCATAATTTCAAGAGTTTCATCAAAAGGTTGATGAGACTTGGGGACTCAACAGGGTTGAGTCACACATGTAGTCACGTGTTGGGAATGGCTAAAGGCATTTCCCCAAACCTGAATAGGATACATTAAATTGATTGTGGCTGCCAGACAGCTAAAGGGCATCTTAATCTACATGTTATTGCCTCCTGCTGGCCAAACACCTCAACAGCCGTAGGCTAATTCCCCCATTCTGACAATAGACTCTGTACCAAACCCTGACCCTTTGAAGTGTATATCTCTGCCTCACCTCAGGACAAGTTGTGTTAATAAAAAGCATGGGGTCCTGGGGTCGGAGAGAACCTAAGGCCTTAGACTTAAGATCTTGGATCTTAGCTCCTTTAGCTAAGATCCTCTGATCCCCAATGCCTTTCAAAATTATATTTCGTCTCCAGACTCTTTATTAATCCCTGGATTCCTATGTCATCTAAACACGGCCTTCTCCAGATTCCCGAACCCTTCTTGATGCTGGGACAGGAACCCCGGCACTTCTTCCCTCTCCTTTGCCCAAAAGGAAGTCACCACATTGTGAGTGATAGAGGCAGGACATTCTAACTGATGCTGCTCTCAATGCTGCCTCACGGGGACCCATGATAGCTCTTTGGAGTCCCCATGTGAGCCTGGTCTGATTCTCATTTTGACTTTACTGGAGCACAGCTATGTGTGGAGCCTTCAAACTCCTCCTCAGGAAAGGCTGGGAGGTGCTCCAAGGAGGAAACTGCCTTTCCCGTGCAGCTCCATCGCCGATACACTAAGGGTGTAAGTAGCATCTTCCTGGGACCCATCCATCTGCATCAGTTTGGACCTCAGACTAGGCAGCTGTCTGTGGTTAGAAGCAGTGAGCAGACCTCCCGGGCTTCTCTTTAAGCACGTGTTTCGCCATCCTGTGTGTATGAGGCCAACACGCAGGGCCAGAACTGAAACCTGAAGATGCTTTGAAATCTAATGCTAGCAGATGCGTCCTATTTTCTGCTTCACTAAACCTTTTCACCAGAGCTATTGGGAAGCAGTACAATGTCCTGGTCTATGGTGACTGCTTTGTTTATTTTGGGCGCATTTATTCTTTAGCGCGGCCACGAGAAAGGGCGGGCCTCACGCTGGCATTCCACATCGAGCTGCCTCCAGGTCCTGTCGGGCAAGCAGCTGAAGTACTGGTACCCGACCAGCTTGAATCCGGTGTAGCACGCGACTTCAGCATCTTCCCCAACGGAGTACAGTTTCTTCTCATTCTAGAATTCACACCGAAACCGGCACATTATTAGCGCTATGAATAAGACTTCTCAACACCTCGGGGGCATCTGGTTTCTTTCGATTCCTTCACTCCTGTATCAACTCAGCTACAGAGTCCTCTCAATCTCACCTTTTAAATCTCTCCCCAGGTCCCCCTTTCCTTCGCCATCACCACTGCCTTTGTTTATGGCATTTATAATCTCTTACACGGACAACTATCTAACTGGTCCCTTTTCCCCGTGTGTGTGTGTGTGTGTGTGTGTGTGTGTGTGTGAGAGAGAGAGAGAGAGAGAGAGAGAGAGAGAGAGAGAGAGAGAGAGAGAGAGAGTCACTAAAATTTTCAAGATATAATGGGTCTTACTTGGTTTGAAATATTACCCTCCTCACCTCTTGCCATTTCTTCCTGTAAAACCTGTCTTCGAGCAAAACAAAACATCTGCTGTTCTTTGAATATAACATGTATTCTCTTTCATGTCTCCGTGTCTTTACCTGGCTGCCTGGCTAATTCCTCTCTATGCCCAACACTTTCTTCCCTTCTCTCAAGACCCAACTCAAGTAGAAAGTCCTCTGTGCAAAGGTCCTGCATTTCCCAGCTTCACGAGGAGCACACCTTTCCGTTCTGGGGGAAACATGCACAAAGCTCTATTTTCATAGTGTCATCACTTTTATCCGCCCACCCAGACCCCCGAGTGGCACTTCCACTACCAGATCTCCATCTTACAAATCATAACTAAATAGGGGCAGGCTCTTACCAGCCACCCCAACCCTCATGATGTTCCATTCTCCACCCACATAAATGCACTGGTAGCATATCAATTGGTGGAACCAAGTAACACAAGAAGACTGCTATCCTTTGGCCTAACAATCAGGTGTAAAGGCATCTCCAGGGAATTCAGGTGGGAGAGTGGCAAAGTGTTTCTAAATATCACTTTTTTCACTTTTTGGGTCAACAGAAGATTATTAAACTAGGAACACAAAATAACTCTAACTTTTGAAAAAGCATACATTTTAAGTTCTCTCTCTCTCTCTTTTTTTAAACTCCAACCTGAAGGGAAGGTCAGGATGCTTACTCGGATAAATCCATTTTCCGGAGGAACTGGCCGAGGACACCCTGTGTCTGATTCTGGGTCAGGGAGGTCTGTTTCTTTCATATATTCATCGTCATTGATGCATGCTTGTCCACTAAAAGGGAACATATGTGCATATAATAAACATGTATATACATACACACATATATTTAATGTATATTTATGCATAGATTGGCATATATATATATATATTAATAACAGGATAATATGCTAATTAGACCTTCTGGGAGACCAGCCAGGGAGGGCAGTTGGGGGCCAGCAGGCCAACCGGGAGGGCAGTTGGGGGCGAGCAGGCCAGCAGGCAGAGTGGTTAGGGGTGATCGGGCAGGCAGGCAGGTGAGTGGTTAGGAGCCAGTGGTCCCATATTGGGAGAAGGATGTCCGACTGCTGGTTTAGGCCCGATTCCTGTGGGCTTCCAAAACAATTAAGACAAAACTGGCAATTGGACATCCCCCGAGGGGTTCCAGATTGGAGAGGGTGCAGGCCGGGCTGAGGGACACCCCCTCCCGTGCACAAATTTCGTGCATCGGGACACTAGTATGTGTGTGTGAGTGTGTGTGTGTGAGTATATATATATATATATATATATATATATATATATATATATATATATATATATATATATATGAGAAAAGGGTCACAGCAGGTAAAATGCCTCATTAACATGCTGTGTTCGAAGAGGGAAGATTCTAGTTCTTTGTTTGCTTAGCAGGAAGGTAATCATGCCTTCACTGTGCTGGGGGTCCCTGGCCCACCCCTCCCACCTCCTTACTCATTCTGCATGATTGAGATGGAGCAGTGCTCCTCTTGCCGACTCTCCCCCTCGCAGGGCTTCCCTCCTCGCTGCGGGCCAGGATTGTTGCACACTCGGGTTCTTGATCTCTTGTAGGTGACGTCGCACTGGCTCCAGGAAGACCAGCAGCCCCAGTTCCCATCCACCGCATCTGGAAGGCAGGCAGCCCCGCCCACAGTGGTGGTGAACTCCAGGGAATGCGGGCTTCGAAGCCAGGCCAACCTGGTTCCCCACTTTTCTGCTGTGTGGTCCTTTGTGGAATATCAGAGTTGTTGTGAGGTTAAGAGGAAGTTAGGGCCCTGACCAGTTTGGCTCAGTGGATAGAGCGTCGGCCTGCGGACTGAAGGGTCCCAGGTTCGATTCTGGTCAAGGGCATGTACCTTGGTTGCGGGTACATCCCCAGTAGGGGCGTGTGCAGGAGGCAGCTGATCGATGTTTCTCTCTCATCGATGTTTCTAACGCTCTATCCCTCTCCCTTCCTCTCTGTAAAAAAATCAATAAAATATTAAAAAAAAAGAGGAAGTTAGGGCCTGACCCACCAGCTAATTTCCTTTCCCAGTCCCCACGGCTGGATAAAATGGCCACAGTTGTGAATCATTTTCAACAACCTGCAACCTACCTCACACATAGGTATATGCGTACATACATGTATAAATATGAACTTCTTCTGAGTGGAATATATATCAAACCGTGTGTTTACAGGTAATGGAATATTTTCCTACTCCTATGACACATCCCCCTTCTGAGGAGGATCAGGTAACCTTGAACATTACTTAGCCCTGAATGAAAACTTCAGCTATGGTTTAATTTATCCCTATTACAAAGCTGTCTTCATTCTACATTACAGCACACAAAACCTTATCACACACATTGTATTTTCTAGTATTTTATTTATGCCATATTACAGGCATTGTGCTGTGCATCCTTTATGTGTAGATTAATCTTTGGATACAAGCTGACATTATCCCCATTCTCTGGATGAACAGATGGAGGCACAGAGAGGCCAGGCGACTTCCCCAAGGCCACAGAGCTGGTAGGTCATGACAGGCTCCTCCCAGGGCTGGTGGACTTTGGAGTGGAACTTTTTACAGGCTTATCTTCCTTGTGAGTTTGCGTAAGGTGGGAGGTGCTAATGGAAGTTGGTCTGTTTTCAGTGACCCGCCTAGCCTCCCTCACGATGAGTCCTGGCACTTACCCGATGTAAAGTCCGGGGCGCGCCTCTCGCAGTTCTCTCCGTAGGTGCCGCTCTGGCACACGCACACGCATTCGGTCCCCGAGAGAGTGGGGCGGCCGTTGTTAGGACACGGAGCGCACTGGCAAGGGTCAAACTTGGCTGCGTATTCCTGGAAAGCTCTCCGGAGGTTGTTCCGCCGTGTCACCGCACAGGAGATGTTTCTCACCAAGTCCGTGATGGGAGCGAGCTAGAGAGGGGGTCTAGTCATGGTCATGTCCCTTTGCCTAGGTAGCCATCACCGCCCAGTTCCCAAGACATGGAAAATCCCACCCGTCACAGGGGTTATTGCAGAATATAGTATCTATGCCAGTTGCACCCATAGGGAAAGGGATGAGTTTCTTTCCGTTTCTTTCTCACAGCCGCTCTCAGCAAGATTCGCTTGCTTCTGTTGTCCCGAAAGTATGGCAGGTGTGATGTGCCTGGAGCTTAGCTTCCCTGGAAATTCTACTCTGGAGATGTCCCTTACCTGGACCTGCATCATGTTATGTGTTAAGCGTCAAATGCACGCATCAAAATACTGAGCTAGGTGAGCAGGAGCGAGGCAGCGCAGGAATGTTCTGCTGACAGCTCACTGGGTTTGACCCCGGGTGAAAGGTCCAGAGGATGAAGAGAGCCTCTCTGGGTTCTTTGTTCTCCCAGGGGCAAGACTGGCGTTTGGGGGAACCAGATGAGAAAGTGTAGAATGGGAGAAAACGGAGAAATGAACTCACTGGTAGGATGAGTAAAGATTTGCAGCAAGAAATAATGGGGCTTGCACAAAACCAGGGCTCATCTTATTAACATTTTAAAACCCCAAAGGAATGACTATTTGGTGCCATGGGTGACTCACAGGCCCCCAGGCGGGTGGCTGGATCTCACTTTCCTACCACAACCTGGAGAGCGTGCTGCATCATCAGGCTGCGTGTGCATTAATCTACGTTCATAGTGACTGCACACCTGCCTTCATTTGAACCAAATGAGCAGGACAGCCTGTTAGTGGGCATTTTAAAATGTGCTTATGTTTTAGGCAAACACTGGCTCCAAATGGACTAGGACTGATATGTGGGCAAAGTGTTCCATGAATAATAAAAATCACCTTCTTATGTAATGACAACAAATATAAGACTGGTACATTTAATCAAAGCTTATAGAACCAGAGAGCCACATGGACATAAAATCCCACTTATCCCACAGAGCTATCCATGAAGGCTTTGGAGAGCTCACCAAATAGAGAGTTGCAAGAAATTACAGAGACCAATTTTTTTGCATACCTTGGAGAGATGAAGAATACTACTAAAGGCAAGTTTAAGCAGTTTTATTCACTAAACCCCCTTTCCTGATATTCTACGTATGCTGCAAATTCTAACTATGTATTAGAGAATGCCTGCTTGAATAGCAAAAGCAATAGACGTTTAATTTCACATTGTAAATGAGGCCCATTGTGCATGCACCCTAAAGAAAGACATTTCCTTTATCATCTCGGAGCAAAATGGAAAAGGCGTTGTGTGGCAATTCCTTTGGGCTGCCAGAGAACTATTCAGCTCTCTCACCCATCATACTTTTCATTCTTACCTTAAAGTCAATCACAACAGGATTGTCCTTCAGCGATTCTACCCACTGAGAAAAGACGTTCTCGTCAGGACCCGAGGTCCCCTTCTCCCACACCAAAGCCGCGGAGTACTCCGTCCTCCCGCCTTGAACCAACGAGATGGCTTTCTCTGATGCCTGCATCATCGAACCTGCAAGGTGTTTTAAAAATAATTATTCATTTAATTTTATTGCAAATTCAACCTTTAAAGAAAAGCCTGTTTGCACAGAGGTGGATGGTAGAGGCATGTAGCTCCATTAAGTGAGCTAAGTGAAGAGCGAGAGAGCGCCACTCCTCGTCCCCACAGGCAGTTCATGAAAGCAGTGCCAACAGTGCCAACAGCTGCCGTGTATTAAGCAGCTTGCATATAATAAGCTGCACACATTATCTCGTGCAGTGCTCGCAACAACCCTGAGAAATAGGTGGTATTGTAAACCTGGACAATAAAGCCAGAAGTGCATTGGCCCCCAAAGTGTGGTCACTAGGGAGGACTCGGGGGGCTGGATGTAAATGCAGCCCAAGTCCTGACTACTCTGCTCCCTGCTCTCTGATGCCAACCCCCCACTTTTGATACGTATTAGTATATGTCTGGCCCCCGGGTTGATATAGACCCCTGGCTTCTGTTTGCCAATGTGTTAAAGGCCACACTGGAGACTTCCGATTACAGAACAAAGTTGATAGAGTGCTTTTAAGCGTAAAGACAGGAGTAAAAGCACAACTAACCAAAGGAAAAGAAAAAGAAATTAAACTTCAAGTGAAGAGTTGGCACAATGTTTCTTTAGAGGCGATGATATTTACTATACATAGCACAGATTTCCTATATAAATTTGCAAAAACAATCTCTATTAACTAATGGTGTCTCTAACTAATAAGAATCAAAACTGAGGAGTAGGAAATTGTAGAAAGAAACACAATCAAATGAAAAGGAGGCTTGTGATATGGGTGAGAGTTAATGCCATTAATTTGATGTCAATTCTTCAGGGCCAGGAAGGATTAGCCTTGCCCCCACTGTAAAACAGTCTAGGAGGACTAGAACTATGGGGGAAATACTCTCCCTATGAAGAGTAGTCCGATCTTTTTCAAAGTGAGGCATGTGAAATAATACAGAAGGGTATAAATAAAAGAAAATTTTAGAAATTTTTGTATTTATTTTTCATATAAAGAATGGTTAAGAAATCAGTATTTGCCAATATATCTTATGCCAATTGACAGTGACAAAATATAATTCTCTGAAAGTAAAATTAATAAAGTTAATTACATGCAGAAAATGTTTAAAGTAATTCCTAATAGATGCAGAGAAAAACATCCAAACCTTAATAATCATTACAAAAAACCTAATGGAAATGGAATGACAAATAGAATTTAAGATGTGGGAGTTAGTGTCCTTAAAAATAGGCAATTATATTTTGTCTTTGCAGTGTGTCATTTGTTTCAAACTACAGTGGTGATAGTTTTCAGTGTTTATTTGTCTTTGTACCTTAGTTTTGAAATCTCCCTTTTCAGTCAATTCTTATATTTAGTCTTTTTGCCTCTGATCTCTTAATTTATGGAATTTACATTCTGATTAAGTTATTCTATTGCATGAAAAACTGGCATGGAAACTGCATCCCTTCTTCTACTGGGTTATGCATGCTGCTCTCCTTTCCCTCTTTTTTCTTTTCTTCTGATATAATACAAATGCACGGTTGTCAAACCAGTTCTCATTTTGCTCATGCTTCACATGGGCATCTGCAAGGAGACCATCTATACCAGGGGTGGGCAAACTTTTTGACTCGAGGCCCACAATGGGTTCTTAAACTGGACCGGAGGGCCGGAACAAAAGCGTGGATGGAGTGTTTGTGTGAACTAATACATGTTAACACTGCTGCTGGTGAAGGAGCGGAGGGGAGAGCAAGAGAACCCTCCGCTCTGTCGGCTCCGCGGGCCCGGATAGAACAGCCGAACGGGCCGGATCCGGCCTGCAGGCCGTAGTTTGCCCACGGCTGATCTATACGCTGATATTTTAAACTATCTAGTTATGATAGTACATATTATATTTGTATTTGTTCCCTGTCTCCCCATGAGAAGATAAGCTTCACCTTTTGGAAGTTTCTGTGATTTTGCTTCCCCTTGCCCTGAGCGAAATGAGTTGCAACCTGTCAGGGGAAGTAAGGGAACTGGAGAACTTTACATGGAGAGAGGAGTTCTTTACAGTGGCACGGCACAGAGGAGAGCATGCCTGAGTCAGGGGACTGCCCACACTCCAGCTAGTCAAAGGCAAAGCGGCAGGGACTTCCCTTTCAGGCTTTGTGAAAGCATGACATGCATAAGGCGTGAGAGCTTCAAGGTAAGAATTGCCTCAGAGAAGACTCCTCTCAGAAAATGTGTGGACAGACTGAAAGGAGGCAAGGCTAGAGGCCGGGGGCCAGTCAGGAGGCTTCTGTGGTGATCCAGGTGGGAAACGAATGGAATGTGTGCCATGGAAATAAAGAGATGGGGACAACTAGGAGAAATATCAGGGAGGTAGTGTAATCACTCAGTGGATACAGAGGCTAGAAAGAGGGAGAATTGATAGCTAAGAGGGCAAGAGGGCAGAGGTGAACACTGTGCTCGTCCCTCCCAGGACCACCTCAGAATTACAACTAAGTGCAGAACAATCAACCTGGAGAACCACCTGAAGACTAGCTGGACAGAACCCCTGAGACCTTTTAAAAAAAATCATCAATGGAAGATATGTTATACAGTGAGGGAGGGAGGGAAGGAGAGAGAGAGAGAGAGGGAGAGAGAGAGAGAGAGGGAGAGAGAGAGAGAGAGAGATTGATGTGAAAGAAACATTGATAGGTTGCTTCCTATATGTGCCCCCACTGGGGATGGAACCCACAACCTAGGTCTGCACCCTGATGAGAATTGACCCTGCAACCTTTTTGGGGTATGGGATGATGCCCCAAACAATGGAGCCACCGTGGCATATCCCTCTGCATTTTTAATGGCTGGTTATACATATCATTACTTTGTAAGCTTCCTGATAGGAAGGCCTGATTCACTCGCATCTTTATATCACAACTAGGGGCCCGGTGCACGAAATTCGTGCACTGGGTGTGTGTGGGGGAGTGTCCCTCAGCCCAGCCTGCCCCCTCTCACATACTGGGAGCCCTCAGGCGTTGACCCCCATCACCCTCCGATTGCCTGATCGGCCCCTTGCCCAGGCCTGACGCCTCCGCCAGAGGTGTCAGGCTTGGACAGGGGACCCCCATCTCCCCCCGATCACTGGCTCTGACCCCGCCCAGGCCTGAGGCCTCTGGCCCAGGAATCATGCCTGGGCAGGGGACCCCCATCTCCCTCTGATCGCTTGCTCCACCCCCCGCCCAAGCCTGACGCCTCTGACCCAGGCTTCAGGCCTGGGCAAGGGGACCATCATATCCCCCCGATCCCCGGCTCAGCCCCCCGCCCAGGCCTGATGCCTCGGCCAGAGGAGTTGACCCTCATCACCCTCCGATCACCAATCACCGGATCGGCCCCTTGACCAGGCCTGAGGCCTCTGGCTGAGGCGTCCGGCTCGGGCAGCGGGGACCCACAGCTGCAGCGGCCCCGCGATTGTGGGCTACGCTTTAGGCCCAGGCAAGGGGCCCCTAGCTCCCGGGACTGCCAGCTTTGACCGTGCCCAGCTCCCATCGCTGGCTCCACCCCTACTTCCTGCTATCACTGGCCAGGGCGGCAAAGGCACCTGATTCTCTGATCATGGCTGGGGGGCAGGGCAAAGGCGGCCCCAGGGCCGCCTTTGCCCTGCCCCCCAGCTCTTAGCTCCCCCCTGGGTTTCTGATCACTGTCAGTGGCATGGGGCTTCTTCCTGCTTTCCCTTTCGCCTCCCTGCATTGTGCCTACACATGCAAATTAACCGCCATCTTGTTGGCAGTTAACTGCCAATCTTAGTTGGCAGTTAACTGCCAATCATAGTTGGCAGTTAACTGCCAATCATAGTTGGCAGTTAACTGCCAATCATAGTTGGCAGTTAATTTGCATATAGCCCTGATTAGCCAATGAAAAGGGTATCGTCGTACGCCAATTACCATTTTTCTCTTTTATTAGATAGGATGGCTAATATTGGGTTCAGCCCATGGGAAGAATCAATAAATATTAATTAAATTAAACAACTTAAATATAAGATAAAGAAAACCTTAGCCATTTCCCCCTTTAAGTAGTGTTAATGATGCTGTATTTGCACTCTCTCCCCACCACACACAGGGCTCTGAGGTAATAACTGAAATAAGTGTAAATTGAAAAATCCCACAGTCCTGTGAAACTGGTCCTAGGTTACTATCAGCTGCAGGGAGCACTGGGGAGCTAAGGGAGAGAGTTGTCACCTTCGTATTTCTCTGACATCTTGTTGGTGGTGCACCGGTGTTCCACTTTTTTTTTTTTAAAGAAAAGAAAGCGTTTCGTTGTTTCAATCCGGATACAATTTTGAACTTCTGACTCCGTTAAGCCTAGGAAATGGAGCACAAACAAAATCTCCTGAGCATTCAGAGAAGAGCATGAGGGTCTGCATCAGCCGCCATCCTCTCTAATTCCCGTGAGTGTGAATGAACGACAGTTCTCGCCTACAGATCCAGTCCTTCACAGACCCTGAGAGGAACCTGAAAGAAGAGGTACTTATGAGTCCCTGCTTCCTCTCCCTTCTACCCTGGCCCGGAGAAGCACATATGGGGTCATTGTGGCCCAGCCCAGGGGACCATGTTGGCCCCTCCCTGTTGCTTATGTAGAATGAACCTCTAAGCTTGCCCATCCTACTGGCCGATGCCACTGTGCAGCCCTGCACATCAGAAGATAAACACACACTGTGTCTGTGCCCTGCTGTCAAATTTTGCGGGGCCATGGCTGACTCTGTGAAACCTCCATCCACTTCATTTTTCCTTGTTCATCATCAAAAATGTGAATCCTGTTGGTCATCTCTCCTTCCCTGAATGCCCGTTCTCATACTCACCTGCGCTTCCTCTCCCTGACTCGGCTGCTCGCTTCACCTCTACCTCCAAAACCTTTCTGTTTGCTCTCAGAAATTCTGACTTTAACGTCCTCCCTGACTCTTCTCTTGCTCTCCTTATTTGAACTCAAGCCTGCATTGGATATGCTTTTCGTTGTCTCTAAGGGAGGTTGGTACTGCCCCATTCCCAGCCCCTTCAGCTGTGGGAGCTGGGGGTGACCACATCTTCCTCACTCCCCAGGGCTGCTTCCATGGGATGCTTCTGCACAGTTGTTTATGTCTTATAAAAATTCCGATCTCTGAGGCTGAGGCTGAGGCCACCCAGTTCTAATATCTTCAGTCCTCATGGTCCTTGTCTTTCACCAAACGTCCAAGCATCATTAATTGAAGATTGTGTCACTGGAACCACTCTTTCCCACCACAAAGCTTGCCATTATCCTCAATGACTTCACCATCGATGTGGATGTCAGGGGTTGACGGGCACAGTGCAGGGAAACAGATCTTGCCATTTGTACACTTGTGTGGCACTGCCTACCTGGGGTCATTTGAGGAGAATCCATGTTTCCTTTTTGTTAACTGTTTCCCAAGCCACCTGACATGCTACCCGAAACATCAATTTTAGAATCCAGGTTTTTTGATGTTTAGTTAAACATTGCCTTGCAAAACACAAGCACACAAGAGATAGAGCTGTTAATATCAGCCCTTAAGCACCTTAAAGCAAAGTTGTTTATCAAATACTGATATTTAGGGTTGCAGGTCACCATAGGCAGGAAGGAGTGTGTTTAGAGCTTGAGGCACAGTTGTTGAGATGCTAAACCTAAAACCTGAAGGAGAGATCGCTGAGAAATGAGGCTGAGTGGAGGAGCATGGGGAGTGCCCACTTCAGTTTTCTCAGTAGTTTTCTCAATAGTTTGACACATTGGAAGAGATGCATTAGAAGTTGTAAGAAGTTCTTGATTTGAAGTCCCCATGCTTACCTTGTATCTTTAACTTTAGAAAGAAAAGACTGCTATTTTGATCAAGCTGAATAAACATAAGTCACTTTTCTCCTGATAGTATTGTTCCTATAAGTGGGTGAGTCACATGTTTAGGCAACATTAGGAATTTAATGTCCCTATAGCAACAACTCCCATCTTTTCTTATTTTTTTTGTTAGGTTTTGATTATTTGTAAGTTAAAATTAAATGTTATGTGTACAATTCATTAATGATAACAAAATTAGTTAACCATAAGCTTAGTTAAATCCATTTTCTGAGGGTTAGAGGAGAATCCTTAAAGATTTGAATGAAGAATCCCTCTTTTGAGCCATGGTTTTGGTCATACAGTGATTAAAACATCAAGGCTTCATCAGTGAATTTCTGTATAAGCCTTTTCTTCCCTGTAGCAGATCCTAGAGCTTGCTGCCTGACCACTACCCGCAATGACCAAGAGGCAACTTGATGCTGTAGCACTTGGCCCCTCAAACCCGAGTGTCCCTCTGCTGGGGTGTGGGGATGAGTATTTTAGAAATGTCCTCCGCTACTTAGACTGGACAAAGGCCAATAGAGCTACTTGTATATGTCATACCAATAAGTAGTGAGGCAATTAATTTTTCTGCTCAAATTAAAAGCAGAAAATGACTTCTCAACACAGGGAGTTTAAAATTACCATCTTGCCTATTATGATATTTTAATTCTTTAATGTTTCACTGAATTCCTGAAATTCTTTTCACCTTGCACACTGAAGCAATGTCAACTTTTATTCAAGGTTTTAAATTGACTATGGGACCCTGAACAATAGGGGAATAAATCAAAGGATGCAACTAAAAAGCAATTGAATTTTGTTTATTTTTCCTGAGGGAGACAAAGTGCTATGAAATATTCAAGTCCTGGTGTTTTGAAATGAATGACAAGGGTTATGATTCTTATTGAATAAAGCAAACAAAGACAGCCTGTACTCTGGTATCATGTCATGGCTAACTCAAGGGAGAACAAATAGAAAGAGAGAAAAGGGAAGAGGCCAGAATGGATATTTATCGAGACAACGGGCAAAACCAGGTAAGCACAACCCCTAGAGAATTCTATTTCATTAAATTTTGTTTCTGTCTTGGTGTGTTTCAACTTAACCACAATGAAGATTGTGCACCAATAGTGTTATTGTGACTCAGAGAAATAAGTATCTATACTAATTGAACATAAGAATATATATTATGTTTAAGAACATTGAATATAAGAATATGTTTTATTGACCATATTAAGTATATATATATATATATGGTGTGTGTATGTATGTGTTTGTGTACACAGGTGTGTATGATGATATATTTCCAGTTTCCTACCACATCTCAAACTCCCTTTCTTCCCCTTATTATGTGTCACTCTCTATCTCCATTTACAGAGAAAGAGACGGAAGGCGAGAATGTTCCAATAGGGAAGGATAGTTCATCACTCTTCATTCTGGTTATGGGGCTTCAGCTATTAAAACGCTGGAAGGTTGATTAAAGATTCACATCGCTCTTTACCTGCTCTGATCTCTAAGTCTTTGGAGGCTTTGCTCTGAATGGGCGATGAGTACAGCTCATCAAGCGAGAAATTATTCTCTGAGCCATAGCCCCGGTAACTAGAATAAAATCATCTCAAGGGTGAATGAAAACAAGTCAAGGGCCGGAGATTTCCCCCCACGATTTTTGCCAGCATTCATGTGGATGATAGTCTCTGTGGCAGGAGACATCACATTCATCATGCAAGCATCACTCTGGTGGGAACCAGTGCTGACAAAACAGGAGGTTAGGTGGTGTGGAGAGCGCATCACAACATAAACCTTTTCGGTTTCAGTAACTCCATCAGGTGAAATTTTTAGTGAAAGTATTTCTCAAAGACATTTGTCCCATCTCCTCTCTTTGGAAGCTGACCAGGAGGGATCTCTGTCACCTCAGGATGGAAAGAACTCAGGGCAGCCCCAGGAAACATTCGTGTTTGCGATATGAGGTGTAAGAATGGAGGAATTGACACTCCATTGACACCAGTGTTGTATTTTTCAACAAATCCCTTGTTCCTTTTTTATAAAGTTACATGATCAAGAATTGTGACTTATTTGGGGGAATTGGTCAGTTGAATAGTTGAATTCTTGTTACCATTCAGTGTCTTAACCATGTTCTCAAGAGACACGTGGTAGAATCATCACAGGATCTGTGCCATTTCCCACAGGGGTCTGAAAACAAATTATTTCAAAGGTGCTTAAGCTGTGCTAATAATTAATATTTGCAATTTAATATAATACTTAAGAAACCAAGATTTATTTATAGACTAAGGTGTATATTATTATTTTATATGTAGGCAGGAAAAAACCACTGGCTGCTAGTGAATTTGCTATACTTATTGTTCTATAAAATTATTATCGCCTATAAAAATGCTGTAAGTCAATGATCCTTTAGGATTTAGTTCCAGGACAAATCTTGTTGACCTTGGGGGAAGGGCACACCCTTTAGGTCACTGCTACTGAGTCGCTTATGACCTTCCTAAATGTCAGAAAATTCAGAGACAAATCTGATGCTCCATCGAAGACGTTACGCATATATATTTTTCCTTCTTTGTTGGTCCTAATTTACTGTTTTTGTTTTATTTCCTTGACTTTGTACTTTTGGCTGTTCTTCATGTCATTTTGAAAATTAAGACGGGTCTAATTAAGGTTCATAGAAAAGAATGAAAATGATACAATAAGAGAAAAAGACATCACCTGTGGCCAGATCAGCTTATGAAAAGGGGGGCGAGGTAAGCATACCCGAGTTCTTCAGCTCCTCGCGGCTGTACTGGTAGAGGAGGTCATACACGCCGCCCAGGGAGCCAGAGGTGAAGTAGTGAGTCCCAAAGTTCTCAAAGATCCGGCTGTACAGGGCATAGTTGTAGTCCAGAGGCAGTTGGTTAAGGGCTTTTAAAAAGACATTTGAAAGCTGCAGGTCTCTACTTTTCATTGTGAAGTTTAAGACTTTTATAACCATGTGGATCCTAATAAAACTGGAATCCTAAATGGAAGAGGAGAAAAGAGTGAAGAGGAAAGATGATTAAACACAATGAAAGCTTGTTGTTAGGTACCAAGCACTTAACTGTCATCTATTTAGCATTCGCTTCATTTCAATCTAATATGACGATTTTAACTAGCTATTGCATGTTCTCACATGCAAAATTATAATTTTCACGTTATTGTCCAGTTCCTTTTCCTGAGATGTAGAAAGCGCTAAACAAGATGAGACGATCTCAACGATGTACACCGTGTGACCGAGGCTTATGTTCCCTACCAAAGAGAGAGCAGTTCTCAGAAAAGCAAATCTTTTTCTCTTGATCGTCAATCATGGCTGCATCCCTACTGAGTTTTTATTTAGAAAGCCTTGCCAGTGCAAATAATTGAAAAGGGATTATGCAACGAGTTTTCAATTGCAAGTTATGCAACTGAGACTCAAGTCCCAGCTTTGTCACTAACTGGGAAAAAGCTTTTAAATTCTCTACGCCTGTTACCCACGAAATGTCATCTGGTGTGCAGATGAGGGCTGTGCCCTGTGACTTTTCACACCCTTCAGCTTAACATCAACCCAAATGCTATGATTCAAAATCACTAAGAGGCAAAATTAACCCAAATTATCTATATTATCTCTCCTCCACCCAAAAGCAAAAATATTTGTTTGAAGGTTTAAAAAAAAATCATTTCTTGTTATGTCGGTTTGGTTTAGGATTAGGTGGTTAGTTATTATGCTCCAAACTTCATTCCATTAAATTGTTCTTCTACACAGCCACTGAGTTTTATAAGTGTATCCATGTAACTGCTCTTTGAAAACATTTTTATACACTTTATCTAATTTCTCAATTTACCAAATTGTAGTGTTTGAGAAAAAAAAAACACACAGAAAGAAGAGTACATTTTAGCAAAAGAACTTCATAATAACCTTAAATTATTAAACAGCTATCTTCCTGTGTGCTATAATCATGGCACACAATGACTGCTTACACAAAAGGAAAACAATAATCCCAGGATTGAAAAGGAGTCACCATCCCCTTCCCCATGTCCCTTCTCTTTTCCTCCCTCCTCTCTACCTTCCTGCCTCCAGCGCTAAGACCACGGAAGTGAACAAGGCCAAGGTCTTGCCTTTGTGGAGCTCCCATTGTGTAGGGGCATTAAGTCTATTTTTAAGGTGAAAACCTGATTTTTGTCATAGAACCCTGGCTTTTGAAAGTAGGAGGGGCATTTTGCTTTTACTAAGGGGTGTACTCACTCCCTGGAGATCTGTAATACCTGTTGAGATTTGGCCATTGAAATGAATGGTTCAAAACTTCCAGGCAGCAGTAAGAACTAAATTGTGGGAAATAGAAGTGAAACTGGTAATTCAGCTGAGCAGGAGCACCTCCGGGCGCTCCACCTGTCAGAGCATTTGTCAGTCCTGGTGGCTTGAATTGGCTGTCATAGGCCAAAAGGTTACGTGACAGTAAGTTATTAACCACATATGATCCAGTTCAACATTCGGTGAGATCTTTTTTTGTAAAGCAAGTTGGAAAAGCACTAACTCTTACTGAGAAAACTGGCATTTTGACTTTGAAACAGATTATAAGCCCAATTATGAAAAAGATGGCAGAAGAAACAGGAAACAGCAGCCAACAGAAATGAATAAGAAAAAAATTCAAAATGGGAGGAAAGCAAGCAAGTATCTCAGTGAGAACACTAAATGTAAGTTGGCCGAATTTCCCTAGCAAAAGCCTGACACCACCAGATTACATTCAAAAAGCAAAGTTCTGTGACATGTGGTTTGCAAGAAATACATACACTTAAACCAGTAAGACCAAGAATACAACCATAAATATAGCCAAACACATGCAAAAAGGAAGCATCGTTATACATATGACCTCCATAATTTTTGAAGTGGGATAAAACACCATGAAAAAACACTAAAGCTATTTGAATATGAGTTTGAAATCCTACTGATTGGATATCAACCCCCGCCCCCTTCTCGTCCCATGATTGCTGGAATTGGCATTAATTTTCAGGAAAGAATAAAAAGACCAGGAACCATTTTTTTTTTTTTTACCTTTTTGTGGGAAGCTTGAATGGCTTCCTTGAAAGCAGAATTTTGGGTGGAGGACTGACTGTGTGTTGAGGAATAAAAAATTGGCACATGAAAACCCCTGTCTTCTTTGTTCGAAGCTGAACTTTTTTCATCTTTATTCTTTCCAATAGGAGTTAAATCTGTATAGAACTCTGTTTTCAAATCATCTTCTTTAATTTCCACCTGGAGAAAAGTCCATATGAAATATAACAGAATGTAGGAAATGCTGGAGCTACTTGTAAAGATCTAATGCAATGATCATTCATTTATGCATTCAATGAATCTTTACTGAGGACTCATTTTGCTAGAGAACACGGAATAATATTAGCTCCTGCCCGCAGGGAGTCGGTAGTTTAGCAAGGGAGAAAGACCATCACAAATACTTAATTCAATATATGAAGATTGTGCTGCCCAGGGAATTGTCACAAATAACTATAAAATCCAGAGAGATAATACCAGGAAAGTCTAGCTCACGGAAATGACTCAAGCTGAGATGTAATGGGTTAAGATGCAATGAGGACTATTTTCATTCTGCCTGTGAATTTGATGTAGCTTGCAATCTGATTTCAGATATCTTTCAGAATATTAAGGCCTAGAAAAGGAGAGGGCAGGTCCTGTGTGATCATGCTCTGGAATCATCCCCATCCCTTCTAGCCTTATTCAGTGTTGGGCATCAGCGCTCTACTGGCCATGTCTGCAAGGCAGAGGACAAATGATCAATTGGTTCTGGCTGGTGGGTGGTTATGAGTCTTCACTAGCTTGGTCTGAGAAGAAGAGAAAAATCTAGTGGAGCTGATTTTTTAAATTAATTAATTAATTAATTTATTTGTTTACTTTTTATTGTTTAAAGTATTATATATGTCTCCTTTTCCCCTCCCCATTGTCTTCTCCCTGGCTGCTCCCATCCCCCAGCACATGCCCTCACCCCCAACTGTCTGTGTCCATGGGTTATGCTTATATGCATGCATACAAGTCCTTTGGTTGATCTCTTATGGAGCTAATTTTAAAAATAGCTAAATACTTGTTATGTTTATACCAGTAAGAAGAGAATAATAGATTAATTTAAAAAAGGTTGCAAAGCAAATTGAAGAGTACTTGTTTATGTGAAAGATGCTTGTCTGGTTTGCAATGGAAAAATTTCTTCTTGTTTTAAAATATTCAGTATTCAAATACACTGTGAGGCAAACCATATGTCACAATTAAATAGCTTGCACAATTATTCAAGGAAAGATAAAATAACTCCACTGCAAAAAGTTCTTGCTCAACAGTAAAATATAGTCAAAAGTTCAATGTTACTTTCAGATATTGCATTGCACACCACTTAGCATTTAAAATGTCCAGGAATAAAGCTCTTAACGCTGAAGCAATGCAATCATATTTAGCTATAGTTGCTGACATTTCTGCACCTTGCCTCTAAAAAACTTAGATTACAAATATTTTATTTCATGAACTAGCTCTCACACAAGAGAAGATGTGTCAGCTTAAAGAAAAAGATGTTGTCATGTAAGGAAGGGGGCTTGGGTACCCTGGCAGAAGTTCAGAGAAAATCTGACCACACATTCATTAGCTTGGTGGGAGGGTAGGTAGGCTCACAGACAAGCAGTGCTGAAAAATGAGATAGAACTGGGAAACAGCCAGGTCGTGTAGGCCCTCTAAAATACTGGGGTTGGATTCTAAAGGCAAGCTTGTACATACAAGATCTTTAAAAATACTAACTGAATGAATGAAAAATTGGGAGTGTTACCATCACATTTGTGTTTTGCCAAGATCATATGGAGTATAGTTAACTAAAGTGGAGGCAAGGAGAGTGGTTTAAAAACTATTGTAATAAGCCAAGTGGGGATGGAGCTCTGACCAGGAATTGAACCGTGACCTCTTGGTTCCTAGGTCGACACTTAACCACTAACTCACACTGGCCAGGTTGTTAATGTCTTTCTTGATATAACCATCAAGGTCTCATCTAGTACAGGCAGCACTGAAGCAGGAGCCAGGATTCTAATTTGCTCTGCCTTTTACTTGCTGCACAACTCCAAGAAAGTGGATGTTACCATTAAAATAATGTATTTTCTGTTTCTCTTATCATAAATTAAAAGTAATAGATTATTTTGTTTAACAAGTATGGAGCACTTATCATGTGTAAAGCACTGGGCCAGATTCTGGAAGTATGTAGTATGATGCTCATTACCACTTAGGGAAACACACAGAAAATCAAATCAACTAATAACATAGGAAGGAAAGGGGCAGAACTACCCCTATTATACTTAGGTTTATTTAATTTTTTTAGAAGGCAGTCACTCTTTTATGTTTAAATTTTGTGGTTACTTGAGGGAGAGAGCTATGGTAGGAGAAAATTCTGAATAAATAGTCATTTTTCTGTGTGGGGATATGTTGTAGCTGTATGTTCGCTGGGGACAGCATGAACTCTGGAGTTTGGGAAACCTGGGATCAAATCTCTAAGCTGCTACTTAGTAGCTGTTTTTGACTTTGGGCAAATTAATTAACTTAGTTTTCTTTCTTTTTTTTTTTAAATCTGTAAATTGATGATAATAACACTGACCTTACTGGGTTGTGGAAGGATTAAACACCAACACCTAACAGGTCATTAAAAATGCTCATTACCTTTTTATTCTGTCCCTTCATTTATCACTAATCTTTCATTGGGAATTTAGTTTAAATCACCATTGGTGCTGGCCTGCCACTGTGATAGGCTGTCATACCTCAAAGTTGACATCTTCCAGATTGGCTGGAACCCGGTAAGGATTACTTGCTTTAATGCTTTTGACAGTTTTACACATTCCTCCAGTGAGAGAGTTATCAAGGACTTCTCCTCTGGGCTCTCCTGCCAGAAAATTAAACCTAGAAATAAAGTAGTTTGCAAGAATTCAATAGATGCAGAGCAATCTTGAAAATTTACCTGACTTATATGAAAGAAATTCCTCTCGTGGACATTTTTGACTCATGACAAATGACTTGGAGGAAAGCCCATTTTTTTCTAGTCTGTGGTGAAACATCCAGAAAGGGCTAGAAACCAAAACTCAGCCCCTCTGGGTCTGTCAGGGTTTCCTTACTCCACTCACATAGTTGTTTTGGGCTTTCTACATGAAATAAAATTCGGGTTGATAATTATTTCATGACTTAGGAAACCAGAACAAATTTTGGAAGCCAATTATGAGATTAAATTATTACATAACTAATGCCAATCTAGGCCCACTTCTTTCAGAAGGATACAGTAAAGGAATTCTTACAGAGAGCTAATACTAAAATAGTTAATAGCAATACAGTAGGGCCTTGACTTATGAGTGTCCCGACTAATGAGTTTTTCGAGATACGAGCCATCTCTCGGCCGATTTTTTGCTTTGAGTTGCGAGCTAAAATTCGGGTTATGAGCCAGCTTCAGATACCCCACCGCTAGTTGGTGCAACGAACATCACAGTGAACGCCACAACATCAGCCCGGCATCACATGTCATTGTAATGGTGAAAATTGATTTTACATATGAATAATTTGAGTTACGAGCTCCATCACAGAACAAACTCGTAAGTCAAGGCCCCACTGTATTTTAATAGAATTCTAGTAACATTGTTTTATCAAGCAATAATAATATTTAAAATTTATTTAACAAATGCTTGCATATTATGTACTATAAGTCAAGCACTGTTTGATCTATGTTTAATATTTATTTAATACTTATGATAAGTATGTGATGTTGTAATATGGTTACAATTATTATAACCATTTTACAAATGAGGAAATTGAAATATAGAGATTAGTTAGCTTAGCACAAATCAAGTATTTAAGAAATTGTTTTCTGGGAGATCAAAAAGTCCTCCAAGATGGTAATAGTTTTCCAGATTCTTATAGATATTAATATGTGTCTTGTGGGAAAAGAAGAAGTTTTGTGTCAAAAAGTTTGGTATTGATGGATTACATATGGTGAAATAATAAAACAAATATATAATGGTCTTTGTCCCCAATTCCTGGCACAGGGCTCCTAAAGCCCTTGTAATCTCCTAAGTGATAAGAGCACTAAAAGCATCTTTTGTTCTAGTATTTAGTTTTTGACCCTGGTTTATGACACAGGGCTCTTAAATCCCTTGGAATTTCCTGGGTGATAGCGGTGTCTTTTGACTTTTTTCTTGTTTTAATATTTATGTTTCAATTGCAGTTGACATACAATATTATATTAGTTTCAGGTATACAACATAGTGATTAGGCATTTATAAAACTTACTAGTACAAAGTGAACACCCCAACAAATCTAGTATCTATGCGTGCAGTGTCTCTTTTTTTTCTGACTGGGTGACTCTTGGTGGGCACCTGGATGGGGACTGGTAACAAAAAAAAATCAAACCTTGATTAGAAGCTTAGAGTTTTTAGCTTCACCTTTCATTCTCCAGACAGAGGAGAGGGGCTGGGAATGGAGTTAAGGATCAATCATGCCCACATGATGAAGCCTCCCCCCCCCCCCCGCCCCAACATCCCCAAAGGATAGCGTTCAGAGAGCTCTCATTTTGGTGAATGAGATAGGTGCAGGTAGAGTGGTGCACCCAGACAGGGCATGAGAGCTCAGAGCCCCTTCCCACACACCTTGCTCTACTCATGCCTCCCAAATGGATGTTCATCTGCATCTTTTAAGTGTATAATAAGCTGGTAAACAGTAAGTAGATTGTTTTCCTGGGTTCTGTGAGCCTCTCCAGCACATTAATCAAACCCAAGCAGTGGGTCAGTGGGAATCTTCAATGTATCAGAAGCACGGGTAAAGTGACATGGGAAGTCGGGGGCAGTCTTGTGGGACTGAGTCCTTAACCTCTGGCATCGGCACTAAATCCAGGCCGATAGTGTCATGATTGAATTAAATTGTAGGACACCCAATTGGTGTCACAGAGAATTGCTTCATGGGGGAGAGCACCCACACACCTGGTGTCAGAAGTGTGAGTGTGGTAGTGGTGTGAGAGTAAAGCAGGTACACAGGAGGAGGGCTGGTGCATGAGTTACAGCTCAATGAAGCTGCTAAAAAAAAGGGAGTGGGTCCTGTGGCTTCTCATACCCCAGTCGCTGTGAACACAATTTGAGGTGTGTCCTCATTCATATTTGAAGTTCTATCAAAATGGGTACTTGAGGGAGGAAGTATGAGGAACTGGTCTGGGAAGAAATTTCCAAACTACTCAAGTTAGCATGACAAACATAGGTGTTTCGCACTCATTCATTTTCGTTTTCTGACTTAAGAGGGATCAATGAGGAAAAAGGAACTGTTCACTTTATACTGCCTTATGCTATGTACTTGTACGTTTGTCACAAACAAAGGGCTTAACAAAAGTGGCTCCTAGGTCATGAGAAGCTCTGAAGATGGCAGCTGCTTGCAGAGAGCCTGCAGATAGGACTTCATGGAGGTGGCTCTCTCAGGCTTGAACCTTTTATGAGTTAAGTCAACTGTGCAGCCATTTTCAGCCCTATTCTTTCTCCTCCCCTCTGTGGTATTTAAATTGACTTTAAATATTTTGGTGTTTCAAATATATCACGGTTTTTGATATTGTAGGTTTTTTTTTTAATATATTTTATTGATTTTTTTAAAAATATATTTTATTGATTTTTTACAGGGAGGAGGGGAGAGGGATAGAGAGTTAGAAACATCAATGAGAGAGAAACATTGATCAGCTGCCTCCTGCACACTCCCCACTGGGGATGTGCCCGCAACCAAGGTACACTCCCTTGACCAAAATTGAACCCAGGACCCTTCAGTCCGCAGGCCGACGTTCTATCCACTGAGCCAAACTGGTCAGGGCTATTGATTTTTTATAGAGAGGAAAAGAGAGGGATAGAGAGTTAGAAACATCGATGAGAGAGAAACATTGATCAGCTGCCTCCTGCACACCTCCTACTGGGGATGTGCCCGTAACTAAGGTACATGCTCTTGACCGGAATTGAACCTGGGACCTTTTAGTCAGCAGGTCAACACTCTGTCCACTGAGCCAAACAAGTTAGAGCTGATATTGTAGGTTTTTAAAGAAATTTTATCTTATTTGGATTAGTGTGTCATATTTTGTAACTTTTAATATTTTAAAATTATGTATATATGCTTGTGTGTGTGTGTGTGTGTGCGCGTGTGCGTGCGTGTGTGTGTGTGTGTGTGTGTGTGTGTGTGTGTGTGTGTGTGAGCACTCGCCGTGGCTGAACCTGTGAAAAAAATAAACAGCATGCTAATATTGCCTGATTCTTGCTTCAGGTTTAAGACCTGGTGACTGATGTTAGCAACGAAAGAATGCCATTCTGTCTTGCTAAATTCTTCTTTGGGGAGATGCCATTTAAAAAGAAGTACAGGCATCCAGGAAGCTACTTTTTGTGGGGAGAAATGTGTGAGAGAGGGGGGCAGAGATTCTCGGGCCAGTGGAAAGATTCCAATAAGCAGCTCTCAAAACTCTCAGTTCTTGGGGAGCGAGGAGAGGACTGGCTGTCCTCAGCCAGCAGGTTTTGCTCATTTCTGAGAATCCTTGGGACAGCAGCTGTGCTTGGCAGAGGCCACACAGTCCTTCTGTCAGAGTACACACAGCGTGTGGTCCTCCCCATCTGCACTGTAGGTCTGGACCAACTGAGCCAGAGGTGAGACTGGAACGTCACCCTTCATCAATCAGAACATTAGAAAACATGACTACTAAGTGGGAGTTTGGGCTGAGGTTTTTCTCCCAGGGAGAGGAAAAATAAAAAGGAAAGCATTTCTGCACATTAACAAGATGCTGTTGAAACGCTCTCATTGAAATCAACTCAAGTTAGGACAGAACCTCAGAAAATTCTGTGGTCATTGGACACACCAGTGAGGAAACTGCAGCCGAGAGGTGTTCAATAACTTGGCTATGGTGTAGCGAGTTAGTGCAGAACGCGGCCCTGCGCCTGGCTCCCTGACTTCCAAGCTAATGGCCCTTCCATTTCACTGCTGTCCTTGAGTTTGGTCCAATAGCTTCTGGTATCCATTCTAATCAAACGAGGTTGTATTTGCAGTGGCTGCTGTTTGTCGTTGATGCCTCAAGGCTTCATATTATGCAAGTCTGGCGGTGTAAGTGAAAACTTAAAAAAAGTCCAGTACAAAGCAATAAAAGTCTATAGCAAACGATTTGCCTTCTGGCCAAAAAAATTGAAGGGAGATTTCTTTATTATGGGAACAGGAGATTATCGGTACTGATTTTTCTTACGCTTCCAACTAAGGCTCAGTTCTTCTCTTTCCATTGACTTCATTTACATTTTCTAAAGTTTTCTAAGTCATTGGCTCCATGTAATGAATTTAGAATCCCTTGCCAAACCTCCAATGACCTCATGACTTGAATACGAACCACCTGTTAATGCAGGTCTGACCTTTGGCCTTTAAACTGTACTGGCCTCCCCATGCATCATATAGCTTATGTGAGAAAAGTTTTGGACACCCTAGCTATGCTCATTTCACCGCTAACTCTCTTACCTTTTTCACACCATTGTTTTTATCACCCCTTTTTTCTATGTTTGGCTAAGCCCTTTCCTCTGGCTTGGTCTCCTACCATTGACTCAGGGCTTGACTATAACCCTTGAAGACTGGTTTTAATTCTCTAGTATTCTGACTTTCGACACAGTTGTAGGCATACTGTTCTGATACCCTCATTCTCTATTTGTTCCTGGCATTTCTTAGTGGTTACTCACCCACTCAAGACCTAGCCCCAAAAATCCACCTCGGCACCACCCAGCTTGGTTGGCCTCTCACCAGTTTGCCCTGATCTGCTTCAGAACTGTAGGATGTATGAGAATGAAGACGAGCAACAAGTATAAAGGGCCCATAACATTGCCTGGCACAAGGTAAATGTGAAAATGCTAAATAATTTCATTCCCTAGGAGTGAGGATCATGGCCACATGCTGCCCCACTATGGTAGCCAAGTGCCAGAGGCAGGGCTGGTAAGAGTAGAAAGAGGTGAATGAGGAAGCAGGCAAGGTGTCTCATTGCTTCATCGCTGCTTCCAACTCAGTTCTGAGATGCTGTTATTCCCCCAAATGATAAAAAGATTTTACATACCCAGTGCCCATCCTGTATACATTAGGGATGGGGTTGTACTTCCGTAAGCATACTGATTTTTTTCTCCCACAATCCCTTTCATCTGAGTTGTCTCCACAGTCATTTTCTCCATTGCATTCTAATTTGCTGGCAATGCAACGACCTATCAAGAAAAGCAAACAACGTTGACCACAAATGATTATTTAAGGCATTTATTAATCTAAAATATTAGTGATTTAAATCTCAAGAAAAAGCTAAAAGCAGGTTTTCTAACAATGACTCATCCAAGATCATGTTTTACTCTTTTAAATTTAAAAAAATTTCAATTACAGTGATATTTAATATTATATTAGTTTTAGGTGTACAGCATAGTTGTTACACATTTATATAATTCATAAAGTGATCGCCCAGTAAGTCTAGTACCCACCTAAGTTTTCATTATTTTTTTATAAAGATTTAGGAACATATGGAAATGGAATGATAAACTTATATTTTTCCCCCATTTCTTTTTAGGATTGAAAGACTCACCATAGATTATTTAGTCACCATGGGGCTGATTGTCTTAAGTAAGAGAATGAGATCTAGAATCCCATTCTCATTTCAGTAAGCTTTCTGCAGAAATCCTGCTCTGTAGCAGAAAATGAATGGAAGCTTTAGAGTTTTGTTCTGACTCAGGAGAGCAGACTCAAGGTCATTGTTTTATTTTTAAAAACCAATTTTACACACACACACACACACACACACACACACACACACACACACACAAGTAAGTATGGTAACATGGCTGTATCTCCAAAATTTTATGTTGAGCAAACAAAGCCAGACACACAAGAGTGATGCCATGGGATTCATTCATATGATATTCAAGAATAAGGAGAGGAAAGGAGAAGAAGAAGAAGAAGAAGAAGAAGAAGAAGAAGAAGAAGAAGAAGAAGAAGAAGAAGAAGAAGGAGGAGGAGGAGGAGGAGGAGGAGGAGGAGGAGGAGGAGGAGGAGGAGGAGGAGGAGGAGGAGGAGGAGGAGGAGGATGAGGAGAGGGAGAGGGAGAGGGAGAGGGAGAGGGAGAGGGAGAGGGAGAGGGAGAGGGAGAGGGAGAGGGAGAGGGAGAGGGAGAGGGAGAGGGAGAGGGAGAGGGAGAGGGAGAGGGAGAGGGAGAAGGAGAAGGAGAAGGAGAAGGAGAAGGAGAAGGAGAAGGAGAAGGAGAAGGAGAAGGAGAAGGAGAAGGAGAAGGAGAAGGAGAAGGAGAAGGAGAAGGAGAAGGAGAAGGAGAAGGAAAGGGATTAATTGGAAAGGGGAAAACAGAAACTTCTTCAGGATTATGGATATTTTCTATATCTTGATTGAGGGTGATGTACATGTATGTATATACTCATCAAAATAAAATTTCACACTTATTATCTGTGCATTTTACACTAGGTAATTATTTTACTATACATAATTAGTACATTTTTATTATGTAGTCATATATAACTACATAATATAATTGCTTTACTACATATAATTTATTCTATCTAATTATTTTTGGACAAGTTAAATGCCTAGGTGCTATCGCATTCGGTAGCAGGTTAAATTAGTGAGTTTAGGACATGGGGCAAGCTTCATGTACTTAAATAGTTCCTTTTCCTTTTAAACTTGCTGAATTTCATGAGGATCCTTGTGCATAAGGCATTTCAATTTCTGTAAGCATATATTACAGCAATTGAAATGCCTTATACACAGCCCCTCTCCTGCCTATAATCAGGGGAGCTGGTGTCCTACAGGCCTCACTGACAATGATTCAATGTTTGACTCCAGGTTACCTAGTTAACTATTCTAGGTTGTGATCAGCTTCTCACCATTGCTATGTCTGACTATTTGGACTCACTGAATGCTTGGGGAAAGTGGGTATTCTGTTGAATAGATTTTTTTTTATTAATGGAGAGTTGCCCAGAAAGCACTTAGTTTCATCTCTTTTGGTTAATAACTTTCACTAAGAAGGTAGAATGTTAGAAAGTAATTAAGTCCTTCTTTGATTATTCAAAGCCTTGTATTATATCTAGACCAGCATTATAAAGAATTATAGCTACACACTCCAGCATCATACAAGAGTGAAAATATAGAGAGAATAGAATTTCTATTAACCCCAGGATATAACCTGAAAGATGCGCTGGTTTTAAAAGAGCACATTTCTAGGTTTTATTTTTTTGTTTATTTTCAGGGCAGAACAGAGTATGTAATTTAGTTTTAAATAGAGATGCTTTTACTAAAGGAAAAAACCCAAATATTATAATTTTTAATGTTTTGAACCCGGCACTTACAAATTTGAGCAAAAGCTAATTTTTGATATGGTTACACTAAAAAATCCTATTTTATTGAACCGAGGTAGGGGTACACATGCAGGATACAGTTCTCATTAGTCTAGCTTCGTGAGCAGGGTACCAGATTTGTTAGAACACAAGAACTTCTATCCATATGTACTTCTAGGGATATTGGAGAAGACCTATTAACAAGGGTACGGATGAAAGCAAAAGGACATCCCTTGAGTGATGTTTAGGAATGAGTGGCAGGTGTGATATAGCTCCGATGGGACACAGCTAAGAATGGTTCCAGGCCACAAAAACTCAATGGAGTAGGAAGCACCAGAGAAGAGATATTGTAAGCCACGCATATATCCTCTACCAAAGAAGGGGAGGGGAAGTTGAAGGGCAGTTTGGATAATGCAGACTTTGCAGAAGTCAGCAATTAGTTAGCACATATACATAATACATATACACTCACACCTGAAGTCATGTAGTCATTTAGAAATTGTACATGTTTTTTCCTATGTACTTGAACTGATTTTTGTTATTGTTACATATCTATATATAAAAAAGCCTAAGCGACCATTCGGCCAGTAGCTATGACATGTATTGACCACCAGGGGGCAGAAGACGCTCAATACACAGGCATGGAAACATGGAACAGACTGATGAATCTCAGAGGAAATGGGGGAGGGGTTGGGTGGGAAGAGTTTAACCAAAGATCTTATATGTATACTAGAGGCCCGGTGTACAGATTTGTGCACTGGTGGGTTCCCTCGACCTGGCCCGAGGGGATCAGACCAAAACCAACAGTCTGATATTCCCCAAGGGGTTCCGGATTGAGAGAGGGTACAGGCCAGGCTGAGGGACCCCACTGGTGCTGGGCCTCTAGTTATTTTTATAACCAGCTGCAAATTCTTTAGTCTTCTATGCTTAAAATGAGGACTTTGGGAAAGGAGTTGGCACAGTGCATGAAGGTTAGCCTCATGGGTAATTCTCAAAGACTCATTAAATGAATATGCTTAGTCTTGGGGACACTTGGAGGACTCTGAACAGAAACTATGATGGAGGAAAGAAAAGAAGGAAGCTCCCTTTAGGATAGACAGTTCTTTGAGGGCCAAATATCATCCTGAGTCAGACAAAAGGTGATGCATCCAACATTTTATTCCCTTTCAGAGTGACACTATGATGTTTTTAGGAGAGCAAAGTAATATAGATCTTTGGTAGAATATTTAACCAATAGCCCATGACATTACCCAATCAAAGTGGTTGTCAACCAAATCCATGCCAGGGATTAACCAGTGAATGGCTTAATCTTGGGGAAATCTAGGGTTTCCTGTGAAGGAAATATGGACAACAGGGCAGGGGGCACTCAGGAAGTAGCTGCTTACTAACCATTGCAGATGCATTTCCATAGTTTAGATTTTATCAATGGCTGTGGCCATATTGCTGATGAACTAGTGATCAGCTATTCTAATACCACTAACTTTCCTGAAATCACTCATTATGAATTGGTGGCCTATAGATGTATTTAAAGACCTCTTAAACTTGTGAACATTTTTGGCCTAAAGAAAGCTCTTTGTAATAAATTTTATAGAATTTATCATCTATTAAATAAAGGAGTTTTTTTCTGGTAATTTTTTCTGAAAACCCTCCTTCAAGCTTCAAATAATTACACTTCACTTCTTTATCTTAATATTCTGAATATAATGCTTAGATTATTCTCCTATTCCCTCTTTTGTCAATAGCTCGCAGGACCTTATTCATATAGGTATGCTGTATATCTACCTGTCCTCATCCCACCCTCTTATTCCAGGGCAGAGGGAAAACCCTGACACCAACATTTCTGTCTGACACTTGGAAAAGATTGGCAAAGCTGAAGGCAGGAAGCAAGGATTAAAAGGAGAAAAACCTTAGGCCCAAGGTCTGGGGTCAATTTTCTATGGAATTTGAAATCTCCTATCTAGTTATAAATACTTTATTTTTCAGTGCATTCCAGAGTACACAGAAATGATGTAAATTGCATTCATCTGAACTCTAAATTTAACTTCAAATGGATGATTTAGATAAAAGGTCAGTGAACTATGGCCCTTGGACTAAAACTGACCTGCTGCTTGTTTTCATAAGTAAAACTTCATTGGAACACAGCCATGCTCATTTGTCTATATAGATATATCTATGGCAGTTTTGATGCTAAGATGCCAGAGCTGATTAGTTGCAACATAGACCTATGAACTGCAAAGCCTAAAATATTTACTATCTGGAATTTTACTGAAAAAAATTTGCAGAAATCTCCAGGGGTCCTCAAACTTTTTAAACAGGGGGCCAGTTCACTGTCCCTCAGACCGTTGGAGGGCCGGACTATAGTTTAAAAAAAACTATGAACAAATTCCTATGCACACTACACATATCTTATGAAGTAAAAAAACAAAACGGGAACAAATACAATATTTGTATTTGCATGTGGCCCGTGGGCCGTAGTTTGAGGACCCCTGATAGACTATTCAAAAACGGTGAGTGTTGAAGAGCTATTAATTATGCAAGACAATGCATAGATTAAATAGTATATTCAGAGCTTGTTTATAACCTAGTTAAACTTAACCAAATTTATAAATCTGAATGAGGGCTTAGAGAAAATGTTACCATTGTTTAAATCATTTTGAGTTGCCTCTTTTGGAATTTCTTTTGGAGGCAATCAATGGACCACTGAGAAAATTTGTCACATCATCTCTAATCATCCCCCTCCCTGACATATCTTAATATTAATATCCTTGGTGTAATAAACCATATGAAAATCTTTTAAATCTATTGCTCCCTTTCTATTGCTTATTCTGATTATAGGTTTGTGCTTATTAATAGTTAACTTTTAAAAGTATCTGCCTCCTTCTTTTCCTCATCCTCCTTTTTCTTCCTCGTGCTTTATAACAGGGCATCACTACTTGATGAGCAAATGAATCAGGTAGGTGGTCAAGATGGTTATAGTTTGAGAGCAATAACTTCACACGTAAATAGCTTGGTAATTGGTAGCATAACCCCTCCATCTCCCCATGCTTAAAATATGGCGGGATTCCTCTATCACAGCTTTTACTGGAGTCAGTTGGGAGAACTGTGTGCTAGTCAACACATTTTTAGTGGAGGATGAACATTTTCCAAAAGTACATTACCACTGTCACAACGGAATTTATTCTTGCAGTCAATCTCTTCGATTTTGCAGAGTTTAGTTGGAATGCATGGTTGAAAATTCACCAGGGGCTCCGTACACTTTTGTCCTCCAAACTGACTGGGGCGCAAAATAGATCTAACCTTAAACTGAAAGAAAAGGAGAGAAGGCTAAGTAACTCTGAGGCAGGGTTGAAGCCAAACTGTACCTCAGAAATCTAGGCTTCTCAATCACAGTAGTGATTGTTACTATAGTGGTGCTGCCCGAATTAGCTAATGATTTTTCTGATTCCATTACTGCGTGTCCTTCAGGAAGTCTCTGGGCCCCAATTTCCTAAAAGGAAGAAGTGGACATAAAAGGTTTCTAAGGCTTCTAACTCTAAAATCATATGATTCTAAGTTAAACAGAAATTCAATGCACAAATATTTACTGAGTGTCTCCTGAGTGCAGATTCTTCCAGGAAATAATAATAGTCCTTCAATATCTCAAAGATAGTGTGTTGTGAATGATACATGTGAAAGGATTTGGGGGTTCTTTTGCACAAGGAAGTCACCATGGAAACCAAGGGTGACACATTCTCTACACTTTAAAAGATTTAAAGTGTATGTATATATATATATATATATATATATATATATATATATATATATATATATATATATATATATATTTTATTGATTTCAGAGAGAGGAAGGGAGAGGGAGAGAAAGATAGAAACATCAATCAGCTGCCTCCTGCATGCCCCCTTCTAGGGCTCGAGCCTGCAACCTGGGCATGTGCCCTGACCCAAAATCAAACTGGCAAACTCCTGAGCGTGAGATGCATTCAACCAACTGAGCCACACTGGCTGGGCTACGCTTTAAACAGTTTTAAATGGTGAGTAGTAGAACAGAGTCAGGGGAGGTCAGAATTATGACAGCATTGAGAAGTACTGACTTGGATGTCAGGAAAGTTTGAGTTCAGAATGCAGCTCCTATATCCACTAGTGATGTATTCTTGGGCAAATTACTTTGCTCCTAACGAGCCACAACTTCCTCATCTGTAACACGGGGAGAGAAGCACAATGTGGGGTGAAGTTTGAATAAGGTGACGCAACGGAAAGGACCTAGAACAGTTCAGCTCAGAGAGGGGACTGAGTTTCTTTTTTTCTCTTATATGTGAATGCTCAGCATCTGCCCTGACGGGTCCACACGGGCAATGTCCTTACAGGAACAAGCTCGTGGAAGGTAAATAGTGCAATGGGAACAGTAAACAAATGGAGGGACTTTCCCATAGGGAGAGGGAATTAAGAGGAAGGGCAAGGAATCAGGCTTCTGGCTAATGTTCCAGATTTCTGTCTGATTTTAAACCATGCACTGAAATCCTCATTTTCTAGGGCCTGCTTTTGCTTCCCGTGTTCTCACAGGGCACAGAACTGGGCAGTTGCGACACAGGTACTGGGGGCAGAATTTCCTCTTGGTGGTCATACAACAGTGAAACATGTGAAATGAACCCCCTGGCCCTTAATAGTTGCTCAATAAAACTTTTCCTCAATAGAAGGTGGGAAGGTTTATTTGAAGAAATTCAGCATTTCAGTGATGGTTGAGCCTTTGGAAACCCGAGTCTTTTTATTGGGATTCCAATTTCCTGAATATGTCCACGTGTCACCCACCTGCTTTTCGACACAAGGGTCACAGTCTGACCATGGTCCATAATCCCCCAGGAGGCAGTTGATCGGACAAGCTTGCCAGTTACACTCTCTGGATTCCCGGAAGACACAAATGTGGTGACAGGAGTTCTTCCAATAGTATTCATTTATTGTTACTTGTCTGCAATAGTGAAGAAAAAACCTGCTTAGAATTAGTCTAATCACTGTGGCTCCAGCCCAATAAGGGAAATATCACTGAGAATTGACTATAGTGAATAGAAGGAAAGAAGGCTTTCATGAAAAATCATTTCATGGAACTCAGGACCAGGTACATAATTTATGGGGCCCAAGGCAGAATAAAAAAGGGCGGATGAGACTGTTCTTATTAAAAAATTAAGAATTTAAAACAGTGACGATAGAGTAGTAAGCCAAGCATGAAGTCCTTTTAAGTGTTAGGTCACTCACTATAAAGCTGGCACCGATGGAATTCCTGGAAGAGACTGATTGGGAAAGAAAGGAAAAGAGAAAGTTCCTGAAAATTGCTTAAAAGATCTCAGTGTAATAACTACAATGATCAAGGTGGAATCAGAGTGGTGTGGGTCCAGTCAGTCAAAGAGGAAGTGACAGGAGAGATACAGGAAGTGACAGGAGAGATACATCTTGAAAAGCTCATGTGAATTCTCCCGGCAATGAAGGGAAGAGCAGTGGAGGGAAGGGCTGTGCAAAGAGGACAGGTGGAGGAGCACGGCATGTCCCGGGAGGAGCCCGTGACACGGGCTGGAGAAGGACACAGATGGGAAGAACGGGATTTATTGTTGAACTTCATTAGGTGGACAGCGAGAGAGCTACTGAGGGATTCTTCAGTAGAAGAATATTCTAAACAAATCTGTTTTTACATACTTGGCGGATGGTTTATTGTGGAAGTCAATTGGTTATTTTTAATGAGACTCACACTATACATATGCAAAAAAGAGTTTTCTAAAATAAAGTTTCTAAAAAGTGTTATCATAGCTAAAGCACATTAAACACATGCCTTTCTCCCTCAAGTCACGTGAGCATCTGCAGGGAACAGAAACACCTCGTAGATTTTAAAAAAAACCACTGGGACAAGTAGCCTGAATTGGCAAAAAGACTGAATTACTAAATGTGACACAGTTTTCTTGCTTCTTGTACATGCCAACAATCAAGGTAGCAGCTAGCATTGCTGTGCAGTTAAGCTCCTGTTAGACTGTTTAATGAGCAGAAAATTCTCTGTAATTAACTCACTCACTGGTGGTGAGCCGTTATATGCTGATTGAATAAAAAGCTTGAGTAGCAGTTCTAAGTAAATAGCCAACGGAAAATATTGCACAGATTCTTAATTAAATTTCTTTGAAACTCCTCAATGTTATGGAGAGAACAAGAGTAGACTTCCATTCAACCTTATGTGGAAAAGACTGCCAAGTTCCTTCCAAATTCACGAGTTCTTATTTTGAGACATCTAGTTTTGTCCCATTGCTTCCTGTGGCCCTTTGGATATTGCTAAGTCTGCCCTTGAGGTTTCCCAGGATACACAGCAAAGCTGCACAGCTCACACCCACCTTGATCTGGTTTGGATTCCAGTATTGCAGGTTTTGGAGCAGCTGGACCACTCAGTCCATGGGAAATGATCACAGAAGCAGGCGTGGCTCTTGTCAATCAGGGCACTCAGCAGGATGAAACACAAGACAGAGTGTCTGGCCATGCTCTGAGAGCCTCCAGGCCCTGAAAAGCAGTGATAGAGTGCATATCAAAGACTCATCGGGGGGTAAACCTTTACAAATCATTCTGTTAGAGACTCAGATATTATCTTAGAAAACACTGGTGTCTCCCCGTCTTGCTTTAGGCAAGTTAACACCTGAATTTACATGTTCATGAGCATAAATTCTATTTCTACAGATTTTTAAGGCATATATTTCTGTGGTTACAATCTCCAGTAGGAGGACATTTCTCTGAATTGTTAGTGGTAGGCTACAAAGAAAAGTATGTAGTATATATTTGTAACCCATTCCCATTCCAAAATGGGAATTCTTGTATAAACTTATCCTTTTCAAAACAACTGCTCATTTTGTGTGGGCAGGACCCTCAAGTACACTCCAGTTTTTCCTACTTTTCTAGATCTGGGGAATGAGTTAGGACCATTCTGCTAGAAGTTTTATTCAGTTTCCTGACATCCTGGAAACCTGCTAAAGCAAGTCGTCCCCCCCCCCCCCAAGAAAAACCCACAAAATGTCTCATAGACACAGACAACAGTATGCTGATTACCAGAGGGAAAGGGGGTGGGGGAGGTAGAAGAGAGTAAAGTGGGATAAATGGTGATGGAAGGAGTCTTGACTTTGGATGGTGAACACACAATACAAGTATAGATGATGTATTATATAATTGTACATCTGAAACCTATATAATTTTATTAACCAATGTTACCCCAATATATTCAATAAAAATAGCTAGAGAGAGAGAGTTCACTGTCCAATTACCTCTACCTTTAGAGCCATAGAAGTTAGAGCTGAAATAGATCTTTGAAATCTGCAGCTTAAACACCCTCATTTTATAGGTGATGAAACTGCAGCTTAAGGAGGTGCATTAACATGGAGGCTACATGACAAGTAAGAGCCCAGGACTCTTCATTCTTTGATGAGATGCATCCTTCACTGAATCTGTAGTAACACTAATTATTTTGTTACTGGAGTATCTCTTGATGCCTGGAGCTCTACACCCAGACCACGAGAGGATGTATCCAGATGTGGCTGAATGTCGGAGAAAACCTTGACCAGTAGTTCCCACCCGTGTGCTGAGGGTCTGGGAATTATTGAAGGGAATTTTCAAAACCATTTCTGACCTCCCATATTGCCATGTTGATCTTTATATCTCTAACAAAACATGCAACATGATTAAATATAGAGAAAATACTGCTGCAATTAATATAGTGACTCACATTTAAAGAAATAAAATCCCCTTCACCTTGTTTCTCCACCTTAGTTTTATTATCTATAAAAAAGGAATAATATTTTTCCTCTTCATAAGGCTTTTGTTAGGATTCAGTAAGGAAATTCATGTAAAGTGCTTAAAACAACCCTTGGCATAGGATCACTGCTCAGTATTAGCTTTTAAAATTAGTAATAATACTTACGAGTATTGCAAATTTTGCTGTAGCTGTCAGTCATGTATTTTTCAAAACTGGGGGGTCTTTGAATTACATCAAGGATCATGTGAAGATTAAAATATGTTTTGATATTAAATATTCAAAGCAATGTAGACATTAATTTGTTTTTAACTCCAATTTTTAAAAATTGTTTTTATTGATTTCAGAGAGAGGAAGGGAGAAGGATAGAGAGATGTAAACATCAATGATGAGAGATCAACTGCCTGCTGCATGCCTCCTACTGGGGATTGAGCCCTGGGCATGTGCCCTGACTAGGAATCGAACCATGACATCCTGGTTCATAGGCCAATGCTCATCCACTGAGCCACACCGGCCAGGTTATTTTACATTTCTTAGTTGTGATGAAAGAATATGTCAGTTAAAAGAAAAAATAGGGCTCTCCCTAACTGGTTTGGCTCAGTGGATAGAGCGTTGGCCTGCAGACTGAAGGGTCTCAGGTTCAATTCTGATCAAGGCATGTACCTTGGTTGCAGGCACATCCCCAGTAAGGGGTTTGCAGGAAGCAGCTGATTGATGTTTCTCTCTCATCGATGTTTTTAACTCTATATTCCTCTCCCTTCTTTTCTGTGAAAAATCAATAAAATATATATAAAAAATAGGGCTCATTGTTTCATAAATTTTTGTTCAAGCCCAAAGCTTGAGATCAGATATAAAAATTGTGTCTCCAATATGTTAAAAAAATGAGAACATTTCTTCTTAATATATCAGTAAGCTTTTGAATTTTCCTACAAACTCAGAGAAGAATGCTGGTATAAAAACAACCAAATTCATTGGCATATGACTAAATACGTCCTTCAATTTCAAATGGAATCTGCACAGTTGAGTATCCATTGTGTGCTGCTGGGCTCTGAGTGAGAGACAAAGAAATAGAATTCACGGTCACTGTCTGGGTACAGTAGACAGAGAGTGGAGATGCTTCCCATGATTTTCACCTAAGCTTTTGTATCTAACTCATAGGTAAGCTGCTGCAGGCCCAGGATGTCAACGACTAAGCTGGTCTCTGCACTTGCCTGCCTACTTTAGTTCACTGGTAGAGTAGCTCAGCTTTCCTGGTTTCCCTCAGCAGCACAGAACCGGGGACAGTAGGACTAGAGTGCTCAGACAGAATTTAGGCTGTGATCAGACAGAATGGTGTGAGGCCTACACATCAGACCCGAGCTCCAGACCGGGTGCCAGGCAGAGGGTTCAATGCGGGGAGAAAAGAGGACATCTGTAATACTTTCAACAATAAAGATAAATGTTTTAAAATCCTATATAATAAAGAGGTAATATGCAAATTAACCCTCACACCCTCACAAGATGGCTGCCTACAACCAGGCCGGCAGGGGGGATAGTGAGGGATGACCAAAGGACTGAATAAGCAGGCTGTGTGGGGCAACCAGGCCAGCAAGGGGGGGGGGCAGTCAGGGGCAATCAGACTGGCATGCAGAGGCAGTTAGGGGCGACCAGGCAGGCAGGCAGGTGAGCAATTAGGAGCCAGCAGTTCAGGAATGTGAGAGGGATGTCCGACTGCTGGTTTAGGCCGGGATCAGGCTTAAACTGGCAGTTGGACATCTCCCAAGGGGTCTCAGATTGGAGAGGGTGCAGGCTGGGCTGAGGGGACCCGTCCCCCATGCACAAATTTCATGCACCAGGCCTCTAGTCAACACTAATAAAAGAGAAAAATGGTAATTGGCGTACGAGCTACCCTTTTCATTGGCTAATCAGGGCTATATGCAAATTAACTGCCAACTAAGATTGGCAGTTAACTGCCAACAAGATGGCGGTTAATTTGCATATGTAGGCACAATGCAGGGAGGCGAAAGGGAAAGCAGGAAGAAGCCCCCTGCCACTGACAGTGATTGGAAACCCAGGGGGGAGCTAAGAGCTGGGGGGTAGGGCCGCCTTTGTCCTGCCCCCCAGCCATGATCGGAGAATCAGGTGCCTTTTCCGCCCTGGCCAGTGATAGCAGGAAGTAGGGGTGGAGCCAGCGATGGGAGCTGGGCAAGGTCGAAGCTGGCAGTCCCAGGAGCTAGGGGTCCCTTGCCTGGGCCTAAAGCGAAGCCCACGATCGCGGGGCCGCTGCAGCTGCAGGTCCCTGCTGCCCGGGCCGGACGCCTAGGCCAGAGGTGTCAGGCCTGGGCAAGGGGCTGATCCTGTGATTGGAGGGTGATGGGGGTCAACGCCTGAGGGCTCCCAGTATGTGAGAGGGGGCAGGCTGGGCTGAGGGACACTCCCCCCCACACACATACCCAGTGCACGAATTTCGTGCACCGGGCCCCTAGTAAGTAAATAAAAGGCCCTAAGGAGCTGACAGACCACTAGACAGACCACCACCCCATCCCCAACCCATCCCCCATTTGGGGTCTTCTTACAAAGGACTGCTTCAACAAGGAAACCTACACACAGGGGGTGGCTGTTGTTGCTGTTGTTTGCTTATTTGTCTTTCTTACTGGGTTTGGAAGAAATAGATTTCCTCCAGAATAATTCTCTTAACTGTACAAAAGAGAACTTCTTAAAGCACTTTGTGTGATCAGTGTGTGATTGGGAGAAGTTGAAGTACAAGAGATTTCCGATTCTCCATCCGCAGCACCCACTATCTGTTTGAACTTCCCAAAGCTGGAAAAGTATAGATGGATTTCATATCAGTTCTCATTGAAAGCTGCACAAGATAAAAATAGTCTTATATCCTCTTTGGCTATAACTGTTCTTAAGCAATTTGGAAACTGCTCTAAATTAAGATGGTATGTCAAAGCTTCTTATTTGAGCCCTGGCCAGCAGCTCAGTCATTAGAGCACTGGCCTATGCATGGATTGTGGATTCAATTCCCAGTCAAGGTCACCTATCTGGATTGCAGGTTCAATTCCCACCTCCAGTCAGAGCACATGTGGGAGGCAACCAATCGATGAGTCTCTCATATGGATGAGTCGTTCTCTTTCTCCCCCTCCTCCTTCCCTTCCACTCTCTCTAAAAGTCAATGGAAAAAAATATCCTCACTCCTTGGATGAGGATTTTAAAAAAAGAGCTTCTTATTTGAGGAGATGCACATAAAAGAGCTAATTGGTAGTGTCTCCTTTTTTAACATTCTGTTGTTGTAACGAGAAATTACTTTATGTCAAAAATATCATTTTTATTCAAATAAAGGTAATTACGAATTTTTTTTATTTATGACCCAGCATATAATATCCAATGCTTCCTTATTTGTTAACTTTCAACATCTCTAGGCACTTGGGGCTATCTAAAATGATGTAAGGACATTTTACTTACCCATTACCACACAATTGTCATATAAACTCAGAACAAAAGAATGCTCAGAGGTAGAGGAAGACAGTGAGGAAAAATCTTCCACTGCAGGACCCTGGGAGAGGGGCAGCGATTCTGCAGGTTTCTCACCATTGGCATCCACTCCTGAACCCTCAGAATCTGTGATCCCACTGAATCAATGGAAATGGCTTTGTGAGCCTTTAAAGAATTTTAGTGTAGCGTGAAGTCCATCTGATTTTGACCTGTTTACCCTCCCTTGACTGATTAGTCTGTAAGGCAGCTCAGTGCCTCTTACCCAACAGGTTCAGAGGATGAGCCAGTTTGCTCTCAAGTACAGCTTCTTCCTTTCCATCTCCATGTAAACTTTTAAAATCTCTTATTTCTCGTTTTTCTTTCTTCTGTGTGTACCGCAGGGGCTCGAGACATGCGATTTACCATTGCGAGTGCAGACCCAGGAGCCCAGGCACAGGACGGATCACTCACCAAAGGGTATGTTTGCTTTGCTTTTAATCGCAAACCACAAGGTAGTTTCTGGAAGAAAATTTCCTTAAGAAACATGAACTTTTGGTTCTTTTGATATTTAAGCAAAGTAGCTATTGCTTATGTTTTAAAAAGAAAGAGAAATGGCCACAATCTGAGTTATGTAATTTTTACACATGAAAGGATAAGTTTGTTGGAAACACAATCTACAATGTTGAAATATTAAGATTACAAATGAAATCATTATAGCACTCACCTTTAAACAGAGCTTGTGGTGGCCAGGGATCAAATCTGCAAATGCCCGAGGACACAATAGGTGCTCACAACAAAAAGGGTGGAAATGATAATCCAGACAAGCCAGCAGGAGGGAATGCCGTCATATCGCAGGGACCTAACTCACCTGCAGTGTGTTACACAAACATCCCGTGGAGACTCTGGACTTTGTAAATGATTGCTTCAGTCGGCAGTTACCTGGAAACTTAAGAGTGACATATCCCACAGGGACTTGAATTTTCAATGGTTTTCCCAGTCAAGGGATATTGGAATAAGTATTGCTACTGCAGAGAAAAGAAATCTCCGACTCTATTTTAAAAACTCTTGAGAATACATTGCTTAAAATTTCCTTTCCCTTCTCCTTTAGGAATGTTCATTTCATTAAAATATGTATAGATTCTTACTCTTTTTCTGATTATAGAATATTTGTTGAGGGAGATTTAGAAAATATGAAAGGTGTGAAAAGGAAAAGGAAAATCATATATATTTTTGGTCATATAAGATGTAAGTGTATGTGTCCCTGTATAAGTATACATATGAATACACATATATATATAATTTTTAAATGCCATCACACACTTATTTAAAGATTTAAATGTACAGAATTGATCCCATTCCACAGTTTATAGAACCATATCATGATTGGCCTGTGCAAAATCTTCTATTTTATTTTATTTCACTATTTATCCCCAAGATCTTGTGTCATTTCTTTTCCCAGATTAGTTACATGTATTAATGTATTTGGTGTTTGTCCTTCACATGATTATTTAGATATATGTGTATCCTTCAAAACAACAAAGTCTCATTTCCCATGTGTATTTTTTGTAATTTATAGAAATGGCATTTTGCTAAAGGTCTTCTTTGATTTCTTACTTTCCTCATTCAACATTATGGTTCTGAGCCTTAGTGGATGTAAACCTACAGGAGCATAGACATTCATCGTGCCAACCATATTTTACTCACCCACTCTCTTAGTGTGCGCTTCTCTGGCCTGCAGCTCCTGCAACTAGAAACCCAGGGAACTCTTTCCTGTGGACCTGTGAGAAAATGTCTAAAGACTTTTGGGTTGCTCTTTAGAAAACTACGTACCTTTACACTCTTACCAGCACCTATGGGGGCTTCTCACTAGAGAGTTCTTAGCAACCTTTGCCGTTAGCCAACCTGCTGATATTATCTCATGGTGGTATCTCATGGTTATTTAAATTGCTTGTCTGTGATCTGTAGTGAACTTCAGCATCCTTTTATTGTCTCCAGACATTCTAATTTTCTATCTGTGAATTAAGAACTCATATTTCCTGATTATTTTTCTACTGTATTTCTTTACTTACTTTTGTTGTCTGATTTTCAGGTATGCCCCATACATTCTAGATACTAATGTCTTATGAGCTTTGGATTTTGCAGATTTCTTCTTTTACCCATGTGTTAATTTCATCTGTGGTGTCTATGACTGAAGAGAAAAATCTTAATTTTGGTGTAATCTAATATGTTTATTTTCCTCTGATAGTTTTTGCTTTGGATAGCTTTTCTTTTCCTTATGAAATTATTTTGTTTAAGAAATTATAGTTTTATATTTTATAAGGTGTTCTTTAATCTCTGCTGTTACACTGTGTTTTATAAATGGCTTGAAGTAGAATAAAGTAAATAAAACTCTAAAACCTATCACTTAATGAATGCAGAAAGGCATTGATTAAAACTCAACACATATTCCTGATAAGACCTTTGATCAAATTAGGAACAGATGACAACTTTTTTAATCTAACAGAGTATCTACCCCAAATTTGAGTCTACCCTCATAGTTAATGGAAAAATTTTGAACCCTTTCTTCTTAAGATGAGAAGAGAGATAAGAATGCCTGCTATCTCCCTTTTATTCAAATCTGTACTGGAGTTCCTATCCACTGCAATAGGAAAGAAGAGAAATAAAAGACATAACATTGAAAAGAAAGTAAGTGGTATTTCTTGTAGACAACTTGGTTGTGTGTGTAGAAAATCCCAAAGAATTCACAGACACATATTAGGATTACAAATTAATTTAGTAAGATTTTAGTAAGCTTGCTGGATATAAGTTTATTGTAGAAAAAAATTGTTTCTACGTACCAGCAAAACCAAATAGGATGTTTAATTTGGAACGGTTTAAATAATGGTAAAGCAGGTGGTTTTTTTACATCTAATGATGATTATGCTTCTATGAAAGGCTCGCAGTATAGGTTGAGACTGGCTAACATGGATATTACACTAAGGTAAAGTGGAACAAAATAGTGCAATAGAAAAAAAAGAAAACTATAGGAATTGAGAACATGGAGGCTTATATTTTACTTTTGATTCTGCAATAACCAGTTGTGTGATCTTCAATAAGTCACTTTACTTCATTGAAACAGTTTCCTCATTTGTAAAATAAATGTTTTTCACACTTTTTTGAAAACAGTAGAAAGCTTCTTTAAAAATATTAGTTATATTCTCAATATGGAATAGAGCTAAAAATATTCCTCAAATGACTTACATTTTCACCATGCAGAGGGGAATGATGCTCTCAGCAGATCCTCTGAAGCAACACACTTTAACATGCGTGGTAGTAACGTGCCCCAAACCAGTGTAAGTCAGAACCAGAAAACGGGTGTCTGATTTATAGTATGTTTTCTTTCTCCTACACTACATGGAGACTTTAAAGATTGAAATTTCAAGCCAAGAAGGAAAGCAGAGCGAGCGGTGTGTTGAAGATACTTTAGGCTGGTGTAGCAGCTTCACCGTGAGTGTATTACATGATAAATAGAAGGGAAGATATTTGGTGACTAGTAATAAAATATATCATTTAAATATATACACTTCTTTTTTAGTTGGTTGTTTGAGGCCCTACAATTACATACATTTTTTATAGGTCATGGTGTTCGGAACTAAAGGCAAATTCTTAGAAGTCATAACCTAAAGAGATGAAAGTCAGGAGCCAATAAGTTAACCTAAGTAGGGTTGTTAGGCAATGTGGGCTACAGGGCAGAGGAGTGAGAAGACCATGCGCCATGGCACAGGACAAGCACAGGTGGAGAGAGGTAAAGGTGGTGTGGAGGAATTCTCCAGGTGGAGTGCAAATGCCTGTGATCCAAATACTGGAACTGATCTGGTATCAACTGAGAATCGAGCATCTTTTCAATCATGTAGGTTTGGGTTCCCCATCTTGGGTCCTTATGGATGATCAAACAACATATCTAGTCAGCGTCCTTTTCTAGAGCAGAGTTGACAAACTACAGCTTTTATATTACAACTAGAGGCCCAGGGAGTGGGCCTAAGCCGGCAGTCGGACATCCCCAAAGGGGTTCTTAGCGCTGCCACAGAGTGGGGAGAGGCTCCCGCCACCGCGGCTGCACTTGCCAGCCGTGAGCCTGGCTCAGGGCTTCTGGCTAAGCAGCTCTCTCTCTGTGGGAGCGCACTGACCACCAGAGGCCAGCTCCTGCATTGAGCATCTGCCCCCTGGTAGTCAGTGCACATCATAGCGACCAGTTGTTCCACCGTTTGGTCAATTTGAATATTAGCCTTTTATTATACAGGACAATAGAGTTGAATAGTTGTAACAGAGATTGTATGGCCTGCAAAGCCAAAAATATTTACTATTTGGCCCTTTAAAGGAAAATTTTTCTTAACCCTGCAACTTAGAGGGGAGATTCTCTAAGCAATATAACCCCAGGGTCCAGTTCTAGGAGGTAAAAGTAGTCTTACTTGGGATGGATGAATGGGTAATAATTGTAGAGCTAGCAATCGAAGGCTTGCATGCGGTTATGCTCAGGTATGCCTCTGTGCAAGAATATGAGTGTTCCCTAAGCAATATTTGGATACATGCCGCTGAGAAACAAAGCATACTACGAAGTTCACCAGCCTAGCTGTTTCAGCAAAGGCAGGCCTTCTAAATCGGCTGGTGACATGCAATGCAATTGTCACATAAAATACATTTTCATAATGTAGAAAGCTTCTAGTGAGCTCACATGTACACTGACCAGTAGAAAAAGCCTTTAATTGCAAAGGAACAGAATGGTGTAGGAAGCAATTAGAGCTAGGACATGGAAAGTTAAGATGGAGCAATTATAATTTTTCCAGAAGGAGAATATGTATTTTGTTCAAAATCTTTATTCCTCTCCGGATGATGATAGATTTTACAGCTAAATGGTATTTTCTGCCAAGAAAATGACCCCAAACATAAGATAATGAATAGTGGAAGCTGCTGATTACCTGAAGGCTTTTTCATATGCTTAAGTATTCACATGCCAACTGATCATTACAGCAAAAATCCTGTATTTCTCATTAGAGCCAAGGCTAATGACCCCATCTATTTTACAGGTCCTTTAGCATGTGCTTTGTCAAGGGTGAGTAGATCAAATTGCAAATTGAGTTTTTTCACATGGTGATTCATAGATCAAAACTCTCAAATGGAGGAAATAGAAGGTTGCATTGGATCTGAGGATACCATGCTCTTTTTCTCTTTTCCTTTACTACTAAAACTGTTAGGCTAGTCTAAATTGGCTGCATTTGATTTCTTACCATCCACTCCTCACTAACGTCACTCTTTGCCATCTGGGTTATAAATACAACTAGCCGACAAGTCCTATTTTCTCAATGACCACCAGTAACTTAATTGCCAAATGGAATGGCCTTTTCTCAATCCACTATTGGCTTCTTGGACAGAGGAAGCATGTTTTTGTTTCTTTTTCCTGAACTCTCAGGAAAATTTAAAAATATATATATATTTTTATTGATTTCAGAGAGGAAAGGAGAGGGGGAGAGAGAGATAGAAACATTAATGTGAGCAAGAATCATTGATCAGCTGCCTCCTACACGCCCCCGACTGGGGAGCTAGCCTGCAACACGGGCATGTGCCCTTGACCAGAATCAAACCCAGGAGGCTTGAGTCTGCAGGCTGATGCTCTAGCCACTGAGCCAAACCAGTGAGGGCTCTCCGGAAATTTCTCTTTCCTCCCACTACAATTCTCTTCCCATCTGGAAGTCTACCCTCAGCACCTTTCCTTTCATCAGATATCTTATCTACTTCCATGGACTTGTCCATCACATTTGGGTTCATTGCTTCCTACTCCACCAACCTCTGTCTTCAATGTTTATTAATAGGATCCAAATAGAACACCATCTCCAGTGGTGGCATGTTCTCTCCCACAGTCCTCTATTCTACCAGCTGCTAAATCCGGTGGCTCTTGTCTCTGAAGTGTCTCTTGCCTCTGTACTTCTCATCTTCTCCACGTCTTCACCATGTCTATGGCTACAGCTCCCTTTCCAGCCCCAGTGAACTCACAAGTTAAAGATTGCATCAATGACTTCACTGGTCCTAGAATTCCTCCTGAAATATTCTGCCAGGTCACTCCTTCTAGAGCTTACTTCTCAGTGATACAACTTTACTCAAAATCTCAATGTTGCTCTTTTCAGAACACCAGCCAATTAGGACCAGAATTCCATTATCTGACATTTCAAACTCTGAGCAATCTGATCCTATATGAGCAATCCGATCCTATATGACCTCTTTACACTTATTTTCTCTCCTTCCTTTTGCATAATTCATCATCCAGCCAAATTGGATAGCTGGCTGTTCATCAAATTGGGCTCCTGTTTCTCCTGCCAATGTAATTCTTTCCTAAAACTGCTTCTCCCCTAATTTCAGTTTCTGAAATATTAGTGCATTGTTTATCTGTTCTTCAAGGGCCATTCCAAATGTATTTCCTTCTTAAATCTTCCTGTATTTTATAAACACTTCCACTCTTAAGATCAGACACTTATATGATTCACCCATCCTTGAAGCTTACATAGCTTTTACCTCTTACATGGAGCTCAGATGAAATTGCCACGTATTATGAATATTGGTATGTTATATTATTACCTACTATCTCTTACTCCATTCAATATATTCAAAGGTCCTAATGACAGGACCTAAATAATATTCATCTTTATAATTAATTAACGTAGAAGTTAAATAAATGCTAATTGAATTGAGTTGTGTACACACAATAAATTTACAAGAAAATTGCTGAATTTTACATATGCCCTTATACACATGCCTATAGATAAAATTTCACGTAGTTTCTCACTAATTTGGCATAAGAGGCAACAATCTTTTCTTTAGCAAAGTGCTCCAAGAATTGTTTATATTTAGATATTTGCTGAATTGTTGAGTAATGCACAAAGATGATATTAAATTGAATAAACCCTTTGATGATTGTTTGTAAGGAAAAGAGAATGCTCTGTTACTTACACTCCTAATCTAAAACTGAGTGAACAGAAACATCTGTGCCATAAAAATCTACTTTGTGATAAAACAAGTCCAACTGCTGCAAGGTTTTGCCCCTTCTAAGATGATAGAGAAACCTGGATTAGATTTTAACTCAGGGCCTTATGGGACAGGGCAACAACAAAAACAAACAAAACCACACTGATTGAGGTCAAATGGGTCTTACCTAAACTCTTTAAAAAAAAAAAAAATATATATATATATATATATATATATATATATATATATATATATGTATGTATGTATTGATTTCAGAGAGGAAGGGAGAGGGAGAGAGAGATAGAAACACCAGTGATTAGAGAGAATCATTGATTGGCTGCCTCCTGCATGCCTACGGGGGTTCAAGCCCACTACCCCCGGCATGTACCCTTGACTGGAATCGAACCTGGGGCCCATCAGTCCCCAGGCCGACACTCTATCCACTGAGCCAAACCAGTTAGGCCTTACCTAAACTTGAGTCAAATTCCTAGTTTGCTTTTGAATCTCGAATTGTCCCATGCATCTTGACCACTATTACCAAGGTACTTTTCTGTCTCATCCAGGCTGCTGAATCAGAAGTTCCATCAACTGGGTGGCTTATCAACAACAGAAATTTATTTCTCACAGTCTTGGAGGCTACATAATCCAATATTAAGGTGCTGGCAGATTCAGTGTCAGGTGAGAGCTCACCCCCTCATTCATAGACAGCTGTTTTCTCTCTATAACTTCACATAGTGGAAAGGGCCAGAGTGCTCTCTGAGGTCTATTTTATGAAAAGGCACAAATCCCATTCATTCAGGAGGGCTCCACTCTCACAAGCTAATCACTTCCAAGTACCATCACACTGGGGACTAGTTTCAACATATACATTTTGAGGGGACATAAACATTTAATATATAGCATTTTCCTAAACTTACTATGATGACAATTTAATATTTGGGTAGAATTTCATGGCATGCAATATACTGTTCAAAGGAACAATAGTATATATTCACACATTCTGATCAATTTATAGTTATTCACTGAGCATCAGACATTATGTTGAAACTTAAAGATAAAACGATAAATAAGTTTGGTTAGTTCTTTCAAGAACGGTATTTAAAAGGTAATGATAGAAAGAAAAAAGTGAATGTGAGAAATACTGAACATTATGTCTCTCACAGAAATCATAAGCTCTCTTGTGCATGCAATCACCTATTCTCTTGTCTTTGGGTCAGTTTCACTATAACTATCACCAGTATCATTACCCAAGGCCTTTTATTCACTCATTCAGCAAAAGTTTACTGCAAGGCACTATTCTAGGCACTTGAACAGTGAATAAAACAGAGAAAACTATCCTGACTGTGGAATTTACAATCTATTGTGCATAAGAGAGAGAAAACAAAACAAAATAAGTATGCAAGTTTACATAGCTCTTAAGGAGCATTTATTTAATATCTATTAAAATATTGTATCTTCTAAAAATGCAGGCCATTCTTTTTGTCTCTATTTGTTCATGCTCCTTGGCTTTCTTGGAGGAAAATGTGTCTAGTCTTGTCTCAGAAAATCTAATCCTATGGAGCCTGCTGAGTTGGCTGTAGGTCTCGTGATTCTGCCTGTTGGACAAGGCGGTGGGCCAGGATTGGATATGAGCCAATTTCATGAGCCAAGGCTGGGGATGGGGACTCAGAGGTTCTAGTTAGATTTGATGTGAAGCTTACTTATATGCCAGGCAAAGGGGAGGATGCCTTTCTGCAGAAAGAAAAGTAAGGTGGAAACAAAGAAATTTAGAGATGTGAGGTCATGTGGCCCCAGAGAGCATCATAAGGCCCAGTGCACTTTCCTTGGTTTTCATAAAGTACACCACTTCTTGTGGATAAATTTTCTTTTCTTTTCTTTTTTTCTTTTTTTTTTTTTTGCTTATGATACTTTGAATGTTACTTACAAACAAATGATCCTTAACAAGGATACATTTTGTGATTTTCAAATAGTTGCAATTTCAAAAGATAATTCAAACACCTTCACAGTGGTATGATACGGCACTGCTCAATCAGAATGAGGCCTATCCAATTCATCCAAGCCCTGTGTCCCAGCGGATGTCAGCCCGAAGCCCTGTCCACAGTGAAGTGAATGGTGCATAGCGCCTGCTTTCTCTGAGCTACATGCAGCCACCAGCAATTGCAGAAATGAATAAATCAGTTAAATATTGACTAAAAACGCTTTATTCTGTCTCTTAAGACAGTGTGGAAAGTGGAAGGTAGAAATTGTGCTTCCAAATCAGGACAGCTTCCTGGAGGTAGGCCATCGAAGATCAGTCGATAAGATGGATGGGAAGAGGGTGGGAAAGGGAGGTCATCCCAAGTTCAGGTATGGCCGTTGAGAAAGCTTTGAATGGGCTGCATTAAGCTCTGTTTATTTTCTGGGATGTGAATAGCTAATAAGTGAGGCAATAAAGCAATGAAGGCCGATGGGAGGTCCTTGAGATAGATCTGGCAAAGCACCTGGAGGAAAAACATTTATTCTGAATTCTGGCTGGGGGGAAACTACCGGAAAGCCAACGATAGCAGTGATTTGATCCTCTGGGCAAAGAGCACTACCTGAAGCATGGAACGGAGGGTGACACAGGTCCAGGTCAGATATCACTGGGGTCATGGGTAGGTTTGTGGCTACGGCAAAGAAAGAAATGCTGTGTTGAAGCATGCAAACAAGTCCAAGTTTTAACAGCAGTCAGAGTAAGAGGCAGTGAGACTTGGCTCACATACGTAAATATCCATTTTTGCCAAGTTCTGCGAGGAGAAAGTTGTTTCAGTTAAATGCTTGGAAGCCTAACAAGCCATTAACAGCACATGGCCAGCGTGTGGAACCCGCAGTGGAAGCCAGCAGTTCCCAATCATCCGCTACGCATCGCTAGGTCTGTGGCCAACGCAGACAGACAAACAGAAGGAATGGAACGAATTCAAGTGTTTGGCGAGGTCACATTTTAAAATAACTAAATCCTGACGAATAGCTGCATTTTCTATAAACGATGATGAGGCAGCCTTACAGTTAATGAAAAACTCAACTTCTGTTGACATGGACAGAGTTTCTTGATTTCTTGACATGTTCTATAAACATTTGCAAAAATGGGATTATTTATCTGTGTTTATTCTTTTTATGACTTGATAAAAAGCAACTTTTTCTTATAAATCTATAAAAATGTTTTCTTAAGAGAGTGCGTAATGAACTCAAACCATTTCCCAACCCACCCTTTAGTTGAAATTATTTTAAAAGGCTGTTCCAAGTTCATTTTTAAAAACAAAATATTTTGATTGATTTCAGAGAGGAAAGGAGATGGAGAGAGAGATAGAAACATCAGTGATGAGAGAGAATCATTGATTGGCTGCCTCCTTCCCCCCCCCCCCCCCACACACACACTGGGGATTGAGCCTGAAACCCTGGCATGTGCCCTGACCAAGAGTTGAACCATGACCTCCTGATTTATAAGTCAACACTCAACCACTGAGACATGCCGGCTGGGCTCCAGGTTCATTTTTTAAGTATTCATAGAGGTTCTCCTATACATGGAGGAATTGATTAAACCCTTAATTTAGTGTAAATTCCAATTAATTATGAATAAAACAGATATGATTCTTGCTCTCATGAACTTACTTATAGTATATTAAGTAAAAGTGGTATAAAACAAATGAACACACACAAAAATATATAATATCTTAAAGTATATAACATTTTAATTATAACTTTAAAAGTATCCATTAAAATATGGTAAGTGCCATAAAAATAATGGGATGTTATAAGAAAATATAAGGAATATGAAATTTAGATTTGGAGGTCAGGAAAGGATGGAGGACAAACATTTGAGCTGAGATTTTATTAGATGAAAAGACTTTAGTAAGTAGAACAGAGGGAAACAGAGAAAGAGTTGTAGATTTTTTTCCTTCAGACTTAAAAAGAGGTTGTAATCTTCACTGTGACAGCCCTCTTTTTATCAGCCTTATTGAGGTACACCAACAAATAAAATCATGTTATTTTTAAGTATTAATTATGGTGGTTTGATGATATACATAATGAAAGGATTCTCACCATCTAGTTAATGAACACATTCATCACCTCCTATATTTCTTTATTTTTGGGGTGAGATATTTAAGTTCTACTCTCTTAGGAAATTTCAGTTATATAATTCAGTGTTATCAACTGTAGTTAGCATATTTTACATTAGGTCCTCAGGCCTTATTCATCTGATAGCTGCAAGTTTGTACCCTTTTACCAATCTCTCCATATTTCCCTAACCCCCCCAGCTCCAAGCTACACTTTTCTACTTTCTGTTTCTAAGAGTTAGACTCTATTATTTTCTATTTTTAGATTGACTTTAGATAAGTGACACCATCACACAGTACTTGTCTTTCTGTCTGGCTTCTTTCACTTGCTCAATGCCTTCAAGGTTCATCTATGTTGTTACAAATGGCAGGTTTCCCTTCTTTTTCACAGCTGACTAATATTCCATTGCATCTATACTACATCTTTTGTCCATTCATCCTTTGAGGGACACAAGCTGTTTCCATGGCTTGGCTATTGTGAATAATGCTGCAATGAACATGGGAATGCATCTATCTAGTCAATATCCTGCTTTCATTTTCCTTGGATATAACCAGAAGTAAGATTGTTGGATTACATGGTAGTTCTATTTTTAATTTTTTGAGGAACCTCCATATTGTTTTGCATAATGGCTGCATCAGTTTACATTCCCCACCAACAGTGCTTTCTCCACATTCTTGTCAACACTTGCTATCTCACTTTCTTTATGACAGCCATGAGGAGATATCTCACTGTGGTTTCAATTCACCGTTTACTTATGATTAGTGACACGGAGCACCTTTTCCTGTGCCTGTTGGCCATTTGGACAGCCTCATTTTTATGTAAGTAAAGTATTATTAATAAAGGAGAACTGGGAACTTTAGTGATTATCCAAGTTAATGCCAAAAAATAAATGGTGAAAGGGGAATTAGAGGTCTGCTGCTCTCTAGTGGAACTTGTTTTACTTTGTTTTCTGTTGTCCTTAAGTATTCCCACGGCCACTCAAATCATTCTGCGATGCCTTTTTATCTTTAATAGACTTACAAATGTTTTGAGTGTAATTAGGAAAAAAGGACATTTTTTTTTATAAACTAAATTTTTTTAAAAGGGCAAGGATATAATAAACATTCTTGGTAGTTTAATTTGAACATTTTATAATTTACATCATTAAAAAATAGAAACAAACGTCTTAAATGAGAAACCAAAGCCATGACTTCACCTTTTCCCACTTCTTCAGTCTTCTCTCCAGTACCAGTCAACTTCAATTTAGAGCTGGGTTTTTTTTTTTTGTTTTGTTTTGTTTTTTATTGCTTAAAGTATTACAAAGGGTATTACATATGTATCCATTTTATCCCCCCGCCCTAGACAGTCCCCTAGCCTCCCCTATCACCCAGTGTCTTATGTCCATTGGTTATGCTCATATGCATGCATACAAGTCCTTTAGTTGATCTCTTACCCCCCTACCTCCTGCCCCCCAACCCTCCCCGGCCTTCCTGCTGCAGTTTGACAATCTGTTTGAGGCAGCTCTGCCTCTGTATCTATTATTGTTCAAAAGTTTAGAATGGTCTCTATTGTCCATGAATGAGTGAGATTATGTGGTATTTTTCCTTTATTGACTGGCTTATTTCACTTAGCATAATGCTCTCCAGTTCCATCCATGCCGTTGCAAATGGTAAGAGTTCCTTCCTTTTTACAGCAGCATAGTATTCCATCGTGTAGATGTACCACAGTTTTCTAATCCATTCATCTACTGATGGGCACTTAGGCTGTTTCCAGATCTTAGCTATGGTGAATTGTGCTGCTATGAACATAGGGGTGCATATATCCTTTCTGATTGGTGTTTCTGGTTTCTTGGGATATATTCCTAGAAGTGGGATCACAGGGTCAAATGGGAGTTCCATTTTCAGTTTTTTAAGGAAACTCCATACTGTCTTCCATAGTGGCTGCACCAGTCTGCATTCCCACCAGCAGTGCACAAGTGTTCCTTTTTCTCCACATCCTCTCCAGCACTTGTCGTTTGTTGATTTGTTGATGATAGCCAGTCTGACAGGTGTGAGATGGTACCTCATTGCTGTTTTGATTTGCATCTCTTGGATGATTAGTGACTTTGAGCATGTTTTCATATGTCTCTTGGCTTTCTGAATGTCCTCTTTTGAAAGGTGTCTATTTAGGTCCTTTGCCCATTTTTTGATTGGATTGTTTATCTTCCTTTTGTTAAGTTGTATGAGTTCCCTATAAATTTTGGAGATTAGGCCCTTATCAGATATATCATTGGCAAATATGTTTTCCCACACAGTGGGTTTTCTCGTTGTTTTGTTGATGGTTTCTTTTGCTGTGCAGAAGCTTTTTATTTTGATGTAGTCCCATTTGTTCATTTTTTGTTTAGTTTCAAGTGCCCTAGGAGCTGTATCAGTGAAGAAATTGCTTCGGCATATGTCTGAGATTTTGTTGCCTTTGGATTCTTCTAGAATTTTTATGGTTTCCTGTCGTACATTTAAGTCCTTTATCCATTTTGAGTTTATTTTTGTGTATGGTGTAAGTTGGTGGTCTAGTTTCATTTTCTTGCATATATCTGTCCAATTTTCCCAGCACCATTTATTGAAGAGACTATCTTGGCTCCATTGTATGTTCTTGCCTCCTTTGTCAAATATTAATTGAGCATATTGGTTCGGGCCGATTTCTGGGGTCTCTATTCTATTCCATTGATCTATATGCCTATTCTTGTGCCAGTACCAGGCAGTTTTGAGAACAGTGGCTTTGTAATACAACTTGATATCTGGTATTGAGATCCCACCTACTTTGTTCTTTTTCAGGATTGTAGAGCTGGGTTTTTGTTTTGTTCCGTTTTTATCTCCATATTTCTTAGTCCTAGTACCTCGTTAACTCCATTTATCCTGATACCAGGTTTTTATGCTATAGTTTTCAGGTAAACCCCATAATATACTGTTCTATTGGCTTTAAACTATGCATTTACAATAGGAATAACATCGCCCTCATGAGGCTGAAAACTAGCTGTTGCTGGGTGATGAAAGGCTCTTAAGTATTACATAGTCTGTGGCCCTACAAAGCTTAACCCTACCCAACAGAACCTTATTCCTAAGAATTTAATTTCTTTTTTTGGGTTTTCTTGCATGTCACATAAGATACATGTCACATACAAGATCAGTGCGCATTAACTCTGGTGAGTAGATGGCTTCTTTCTTTTGATTGGTCTATTTTGAGGCAAGAGGTGACCGACTCATGTCTATGAGGCTGCTGTTGGCTGCCTCATAGATATTGTTTTCTTGATCCTCATTGTTTTTGTTTGTGACTTAGACTTTGAGAATTAAATAAAAATAGTTCTTATTTTATTATTAATTCTATACAAATGATTCAACCCATCAGGTCAAGTGCTGGGGAAAAAAAATGTTGACTGTATCTAAATGAACATCTTTAGCTATTTATTTTCTCATATCAATCCAAGATTAAAAATTAAGTTCATTAAAAATAAATTTTAAGAATCAAATGTTTCAATTATATTACTTTTTGTACAATTAATAGTTATATAAGCTCTTCTTTGCTATTTATTATCTCTGTTGCTAATTTGCTATTAACTTTATAAATTACAATTTATAGAGCTAAATAATTACATGAAAAATTACTTAGCAAAAATCACGCACTTGTAAAGTTACATATTAATAGCCTTTTACTTTTTAAATTTAACTTTTAACTTACAAAAGTTTAGTAACTCTGAACACTGCACTAAGCAAAAAGAATAAACTATTATTTCTTCTTTTTATGTATAAAGCACAGATATACATACAAAATATAAACAAGTATTCAATATATCTCAAATATTAAAATTTTATTTGGTTGGGGAGTGAGTGATTAGGGAGAAAAAAGTCTAAAAAGGTTCCTAGGGGGAGATAATAAAAGGAAAGTTTGGGAAGGTTCTTTAAACTCTCCTGTGTATTTCAGAGAATTGAAGAGAAAAAGCTTATGTTTATGTATGTCTACATATGTGTCACTTCTGATGTTCTCCATTCCATGTGTAAGAGTCTCTCTCTGGGGAAAAGTGGGAGGTGGTTGCTTATCTTGAGAGAGGTAACCTGGTGCCTCGAAGTCCTTTGCCTGCACAGGGGCTGCAGATGGACACCCACTCTCTTCTCTGCTATTCACCTCTGTGTGCCTTTCAACACATCGCTGCCTCTGCTCTAAGTCAGGTACTAGTCTCCCATCTGCTTCCTGTTTTCCAAACCTGGTTCAAACACCCAGTATGTCTACTAATATCTCCTCTGGTCTCCTTGTCCTTCTTGGGTTTACAGCACTTTATTTCTTTCCTATTATAATGAGAGATGGTGGAAATGACCCCATTATGACCAATTGCTTTGTTCCATTGACCTTCATGCAGCCTTTTAAATGGGAATAAATTTAATCTCCTAACCATGCTCATTTAATTAGTTACTTTCCCTATTATTTCCCCTCATCTTCAGAAACTTGAATTTGCATAAATCCTTTTCATATTCTATTGAAAATTGTGCTTTTTGATCCATTTCTATCACAGATATAAAGAATATCATTTATGAGAATGTGAGGGAGAGGTGTATATTCAGCTCAAAGCTGAACTTGCCTTAGGTACTATTGAAATAAACAAAAGCTTTGATTTTTATGGTTTCTCCTATTTCTGACATTTAGGAATTAATAGGTATTGTTACTCCAAAGGGAGATACATGTCAGAGGAGGCAAGAAAAATAGAGCAGCCGCGAATTAGCCATGAAATTGTGATAAATTCATTATTCTACAAGGGACTAGATGGTTGAATGAAACTGTGCTTGAATTCAAGTGCTTTTTCCTGCTCTTCTTTCCCATGATTGTAGAGAAAATCAGTGGGGAACAACAATTACACAACAGGCGGGGCGAACGAGCAACCTCAGATCCCAAGTCACCAAGCAAAACACTGAAGACGGTGTGGACGTGGTACCTTCATAGCCCTACCCTTCAGGAAAAGAGAGCTCAAAATACCCTTTCTTGACACCATAGAATACACCGCATTGACCTTTTGTGTGACTGCGTTGGCTCAGCCTTCTCTAATAGGTTAGTTGAAGCGGTGTGTTTGAATGAAACCAGTGTTCTCTCAGGCTTAGCCATATGGAAGACAACAAAGATAATTTTCTTTTTAGGTCGAGGTGCCTGCACTGTGGTACTTTCATGGTTTTATTGAACGTTTTTATTAGCTAAATCATGAGGAAATCCCATCTAAATAAAAATGGGAAGGTTAGCCCTAACCGGTTTGGCTCAGTGGATAGAGGATCAGCCTGTGGGCTGAAGGGTCCCAGGTTCGATTCCGGTCAAGGGCATGTACCTTGGTTGCGGGTACATCCCCAGTGGGGAGTGTGCAGGAGGCAGCTGATCGATGTTTCTCTCTCATTGATGTTTCTAACTCTCTATCCCTCTCCCTTCCTCTCTGTAAAAAATCGATAAAATATATATATTTTTTAAAAATGGGAAGATTATATAATATTACAGGAAAAGCTGCAAGCTGGAAGGCAGATCTGCCCCTTTCCAAACCTTACTTCTCAGGACCCAGTCACACAGGTGCTCCGATACTGTGGTTTGGTGGTAATACCACTGAACCCGGATGGTTGTTGTGAGGATAATTTCGGATAATGGCAGTTTTCTAACACACAACTAAAGCACAGTTCAACTCATTGTAATGTAACAGCCTAAACTCAGACCCAAGTCAAATAATTTATGTATAACCCACTTTGTTTTTCAGTAATAGCTCAAAAAATGGAGAACAGAGAAAAACACAGCTAAAACTCAACTTTATAAAAGATTACAAAAATGGTTTTGGAAGCTCACAAGGGATCTCTTTATAGTAAACGGGTTTTAAAGGCAGAGACTTGTTGAATGAAAGTAACTGCATCTCCATGTATACAATGAGGTGAACCAAGATGTCCATGTGACCCAGAGTTACCCAGAGTTCAGTTATAAAGAACTGAATTCTGGGTCACAAGCACAGATGCGAAGTCACATCTTAAGAGCTTAATTAAAACTGATGTGATAAGTTGGTGTTGTCTTTAGGGGATATTGCTCTAGTCTAATGGACTTGACAGAAATATTTCAAAGTCAAACATTTGATGAGCATTGTAAAAACAGAAACATGGAACAGACTGATGAATCTCAAAGGGAAGGCATGGGTGGGTGGGTGAGTGGGAGGAAAGAGATTAGCCAAGGAACTTGTATGCATATATACATGAACACAGATAATAGTATGGTGAAGGCTTGGGGGCACGAGGGGGTAAATGGGGGGAAAAAAGAGAGTACATCTGTATAACTTCCAACAATAAAGATAAATTAAAAAAAATGTTAACTGGCTAAAGATGAACCAAATACATAGCTTATATTACCCTCAGGTCCTGGATATACGCGTGGGTTTCTAGAGTCTCTTAAGTTTCTTTCATGTCAATGTAAGCAATGATGTCTGGGCTCTTATTAAAAGGGCTCACTTGAATTTTAAATCCTGTTTTTTCAGGTCCAACGCTATCAAACCTCCACAGTTGTCCCAATTTTGAGCACTGGAAATCACAGGAAATCTTTTGTTTTCTGAGACAATAGCACTATCTTTCTACAGTGAGATTTAAACCCTTTCCAGCATATTACCGCCTTACATAAAACCATCAACCCCGTGGCACAACCACTGAGAATTTCAATTGCCAATTGCTTACAGTGGCTGTTCACTGGAAGAGGGAAGTTTTTGTTTCCTAATTAGTTTATATTATTGGCCTGAGGCTGCACTGAAAAAGATGGAGAAGAAGAAAGAGAAGAACCATTCTAGTTTTCTAGTATCTCCTCACATGTGATACCTGTTAAGACTAGGGCTACCATCAGTCCTCAAAGAGGGTGCTGTTGGTGTCAGGCTGTGACAGTTCTTCCTGGAGCCAGAATGCCTGGTGTGCATGGAGGGTTTCTTGGTATTTCCGGCCTGCACACTAACTTCCTGGGGCTGTCCCCAGTCACTGTAACAATCTAAAACTTCCAAAAGTCCGCTAGGGAGCAAACCACCCCCAGCTGGAACCCTAAACCTCAGAGCAGGAAGAACTCATTTATTTTTTAATGTATGTGTTTATTATTCATATACAGATGATGACTTCTAGATTATTCACCAATTATAGCCAAAGTTTCCTATTGGTCAATTTTTTTTCCAAAATTTATTCAGACCCACATTTCGTTTTTATTCCACCACCAACTTTATATAAGCTCCAAAACTCAAATATCTTTTATCTCCTTAGTCTGGGCAAACGAAGTGGTTGCCTAGTGGTGAACTGAGCTGGCAGCCCCTCAGAGCAGCTGCGACTCAGTCTCATAACTGAGCAGGGAAAGCACACACTGCAAACTGTTGAGAAGCCGAGTTTCAAACACAAAATGTCTAACCTCAACAGTACTCCCCGACCTCCCGAATGCTTCCCTGAAACGAAGCAATAACCCCGCCACCTCTCTAGTCTCAAACACTAGTCTTGTTTGTTTGTTTTTGGTTAATCCTCACAGGAGGATATATTTTTAGAGAGAGTAGAAGGGAAGGAGGGGGGAGAGAGAGGGAGAGAAACATCAATGTGAGAGAGACACAGCGATCAGTTGCTTCCTGCACATGCCCCACCAGGGCCGTGGATTGAGCCTCAAAACAAAGTACGTGCCCTTGACTGGAATCGAACCCATGACCCTTCAGTCCTCGGGCTAACGCTCTAACCACTGAGCACATGGGTTAGGGCTCAAATGCTAGTCTTAAAGATGAACATTGAGAAGGAAGAACAGAATTAATAAATGGAAACATTAACCAGTTAGATTTGACAAGGTCGCGCTTCAATTAGTAACACACTACACAACAGTTTGCTTTTCAAATGAGCAAATGAAATATCCATCACCTCACCCTGACCTTGTCACCTAGCAATCACATATCATACAGGATACTTCGTATTTATAAAACAAGATCTAAACAACTTAGAGCCAACTTTCATCTAGAAATCTTTTCAAAACCAGAAACAAAAAACTCACATGCATGCTCACCAACCAAGGAAAGAAAATAATAAAAAAGTGGAAAACATACCTCTGACTGGAAGAAATCCCAGCAGGCACTGCAGCACACCAGCCAGGCCCGGAGTAACAGACTGCATATTTCTTCTTATGGGCTCTCAGAAGGAATCTCAGTCTATACTGAAATATTGAGGTCAGGAACATCGCAAAAACATTCCAGAGTTTAAGTCTTAGTTTCAGAATAAAATTTAGTAAGTGTTAAGCTGCAGATAAAATTAGGAGAAACTCAAATTTATTTTAGGGAGAAATTTCTATATATGCTAAACTGAATTTAAACTAAGTTTTGTTTTTTTCCCCCAAAAGAAATTGGCAGAGCCAAACAGAGGCATAACTATGTTGTTTCTTCTTCCCATTATTTTTAAATAAAGAATTAAAAATGAAATAACTTTCTATTTTATTTTTAAAAATCACAAATCCAGGAAAAATAATATTGGAGTTGCATCTGAACATTTAAAATCTACCATTAAGGGTTGCCAGATGGAAGGCGGGGGGAGGGGGGGAGGGAGGTCCTAATATATGGTGACAGGAGAAGATTTTACTTTGGGTTGTGGTGCAATATACAGATCTTGTGACAGAAACCCACACCTGCAACTTGTATGTTCATTTGAACTATGTCACCCCAATAAATTTAATAAAACATTCAACTGGTAAAAGCAGTCATTTCTACATTGTTTAATGGTCACTCGTCAACCCACAAATTATTATCATCTTTCATTTCATATTTAATGAGATTTTTAAAATAGCAATATTCCTACACCAGAAGGTGGTTTTTCCTGCTTTCAAAATACTTTTCAAATTCTATGTTTCGGACAGGCTTTTAGAATCCACAGGAATGGAATTAAAAACTTTCTATGGGATGAAATACGCTAAATGCTGTACAAGGGTGTAGAGTGGCCAATATGGACAGTCCTTCGTAGGGAGAAAACTTGTGATAAAAACATCTTGTCACTATGTCAGTGAGCAAGCAAATTCTTTCTTTCCCTTCCTTTTCTTTTTCTTGCTCTCCCTCCACGCCTCCCTCCCTCAGTACCTCTTTTCTTCTTTCCTCCCTTCCTTGTTTTCTTCTTTTATCCTTTCTTCCTTGCAAAATCCACCTTTTTCCCCCCTCAAAATTGGAACTGAAGAATAAGGTGGGCAGGGAGGAGGGGGAAATACAAAGAGAAAATACAGAGATAAAATTGTAGCCATCAGACAATTTACAAATCCAGTCAAGTCCTGGGC